>NW_026002436.1:763475-785140 GCF_001458135.2 Marmota marmota marmota | reverse complement strand
TACCCATCCGGTCCTGGGCTTTTCTTAGTTGGTAGTCTTTTGATGGTTTCTTCTATTTCCTCAATTGATATTGGTCTGTTTAGGTTGTCTATATCCTCCTCTGAGAAGTGTCTGTTCAGGTCCTTGGCCCATTTGTTGATTGGGTTATTTTTTTTCTTATTGTTTAATTTTTTGAGTTCTTTGTATACTCTGGATATTAGGGCTCTATCTGAAGTGTGAGGAGTAAAGATTTGTTCCCGGGATGTAGGCTCCCTATTTACCTCTCTTATTGTTTCTTTTGCTGAGAAAAAAAACTTTTTAGTTTGAGTAAGTCCCATTTGTTGATTCTAGTTATTAACTCTTGTTCAATTAGTGTTAGGGTTATGGCTAGGTCTAGTGTTAGGACTAGGCTTGGGTTTATTGTCAGGTTTAGAGATAGGTTAATTTTAGGGTCAGGGCCAGTGTTCTGGATAAAATTAGGGTTAGGGTTAGAGCCAGAATTAGGACTAGTGTTAGGTCTATGGGTAGGGTAAGTGTTTAGTTTAGGTTAAGGGTTATTCTTATGGCTAGAGCTAGGATTTTGTTTAGGTCTAGGGCTAGAATTATAGCTATACTTAGGATTAGTTTTGGGTCTAGATCTATGTTAGGATTAGGTGTAGGTGTAGGCTTACTGATAGGGCTAGTATTAGGGTTTGGTTTAGGGTTAGGGTCAGGTTTAGACATAGGGTTACTGTTAGGATCAGAGTAAGGGTCAGGGTTAGAGTTAGAACTAGAATGAGGGCTAGGGTTAGGACTAGTAATACTGTTAGTGTTTAAGGTAGGCTAAGGTTTAGGGTTAGGACTAGGGTTAGCATTTGGTTTAGGGTTTGGTTAGGGTAAGGTATAGGTTTAGAGCTAGGGTTAGGGTTAGTGTTAGGGCTAGTGTTAGGGTTAAGATTAGGGTTTAAGCTAGGGTTAGGACTAGAATTAGTGTTAGGATTTGTGTTAGGGTTAGGGCTGGGGTTATGACAATGACTAATGTATGAACTAGGATTATGATTAGGGCTAGTTTTGGGGATAGGGTTAAGGCTAAGTCTGGTGTTATGGTTAATTTAAGGTTAGGGTGATGCTTAGAACTAGGATTAGTATTAGGATTAGTGTCAGATTTAGGGTTTTTTAGAGTTAGGGTTAGGACTAGGTGTAGGTTTATGGTTTGGTTTAGGTTAAGGGTTAGGGTTAGGGGTATGGCTTGCTTTTGTTTTAAGTCTAAGGCTAGGGGTAAGGCAAGTTTTAGAATTAGCATTATTGTTAGGGCTAGTGTTAGGGTTTGGTTTAGGATTATGGTTATGGTTAAGTTCAGAGTTTGGTTTAAATTTAGAGTTAAGTTTAGATCCAATGTTGGGCTGGGGCTAAGGATAGAACTAGGGATAGGGGTAGGGCAAGAGTTAGAGTTAGTCTTAAGGGTAGGTTTAGAGTTAGGATAGGACTAAATTAGGGTTAGTGCTAGGCTTAGTGTTAGGGTTAGGCCTAGGATTAGGGCAAGGGTTACGGTTAGGTTTACGATTGTGGTTAGGTTTAGGGTTATGTTTAGGTTTACGGTAAGGGATGGGGTTATAGCTAGGTTTAGGGCTAGGGCGAGGGTTAGAATTAGGGTTAAACATCGGGTTATGGTTTGGGTTAGAATTAAGGCTAGGTTTAGGGCTAGGATTAGGGCTAGGGCTAATTTCAGGTCCAGCTTTCCAGTTAAAGATAGTTTAGGGTTAGGTTAGATGTAGTGTAAGGGTTAGGTTTAGGGTTAGGGTCAGGTTTAGAGCTAAGGGTATTGTTTGGGTCAGGGCCGTGACTAGTGTTTGGGAAAGGTTAAGGTTTAAATGTAGGGCTCAAATTAGCATACGTTTAGGATTAGGGTAATATTATAGTTAGGTTTACGTTTAATATTAGGTTTAGGGTAATGTTAAGGGTTAGGATTAGGTAAATGGTAAGGTTTAGGCGTAGGGTTAGCATTAGGGTTAGGATTATGGTTAGGGTAATGGGTAGGGTTAGAGCTAGGTTTAGAGCTAAGGTTATGGTTATTATTAGTGCTAGGTTTAGTGTGACGGTTAGGGTTAGGGTTAAACTCGGTTTAGGGCTCAGATTAGGCTAGGTTTTGGGTTAAGTTGGGGATAGGGTTAGGGTTATTGATAATGTAATTACTACAGTTAAAATTAGGGCTAGTTTTAGAATTAGGGTTAGGTTTAGGGCTATGTCTAGTGTTATGTTTAGGGTTATGTTTAGGGTGATGTTTAAAGCTAGGGTTAGTGTTAACGTCAGAATCAGGGTTAGGGTTAGTTTTAGGGTTCTGCTTAAAACTAGAATTAGGGCTAGGGTTAAGTCAACGTGTAGGGTTAGGGTTTGGTTTAGGTTAAGGTTTAGAGTTAGGGCTATGGCTCGGTTTTGTATTACGGCTAGGGCTAGAGTGAGGGCTAGATTTAGGAGTAACATTAGGGTGAGGGTTAAGGTTAGTGTTAGGTTTAGGCTTAGGCTTTGAATTAGAGTTAGATTTAGAGTTAAGGTTAGATTTAGGGTTAGGGCTAGGGCTAAGGAAATGGCTAGATTTAGGCCTAGGGTTAAGGCTAGGTTTAGAGTTCCAGTCAGGGATAGGTTTAAAACTAGTTTTAGGGCTAGAGAGAGAATTAGACTTAGTTTTAGGGCTAGGTTTAGGGTTAGGGTTAGGGATAGGGCTAAGTTAGGTCTAATATTAGAAATAGGGTTGGTTTTAAGTTAGGTCTAGGTTTAAGGTTAGGGTTATGATTAAGGCTATGTTTAGTGCTAATATGGGCTAAGGTTTGTGTCCGGTTTTGGGCTAGGATTATATCTAGGACTAATGTCAGGTCTAGGGTTATGGTTATGAATAATTTTAGGCTTAAGTTTTGGCTAGGTCTAATGTAAGGATTAGGTTTATGTTAGAGCTAGGGGAATTATTGGGTCAGGGTCATGGTTAGGGTTTCTTTTAGGTTTTAATTTAGCATTAGGGCTCAAATTAGCATTAGGGTTACGGTTAGGGTAATGATAGTGTTAGATTTAGGGTTCAGGTTATGTTTAGGGTAATTGATATAGGGTTGGGGTGAGCGATAGGTTTAGAGTTAGGCCTAGGGTTAGCATTAGAGAAAGGGTTATGTTTAGGGTTAGAGTTAAGTTTAGGGCTCGGGTTATGATTAGGATTAGGTCTTCAGATAGTGTTAGTCCTAGAATTAGCATTAGGATATGGGTTATAATTAGGGTAATGAATACAGTTACAGATAAGATTATAGCTAGACTTATGGTTAGGATTAGGTCTTGAGTTAGTGTTAAGGTATGGGCTAGAACTAGGGTTAGTGTTAGTATTTTGTTTAGTGTAAGAGTTGGGTTCTGAGCTATGATTAGGGTTAGAGCAAGGATTAAGTTCAGGGTTATGTTTAGAGATAGGATTACAGTAAGTTAAGGGTTAGGGTTAGGGTTAGGGGAATGATTATAATTAAGTTTAGGTTTAGGGTTAGGGACAGTGCTAGATTTAAGTTTAGGGTTAGTGGTAGGTCTATGGTTATGTTTTGGTTTATGGTAAGGGTTAGGGTTTGATTTATGGTTGGGCTACATCCAATATTAGTTTAGGGTTAGGTCTAGGGTTAGTTTTCTGTTTAGGGTTAGGATTATGGTTAGGGTTAAGGTTAGGGTTACAATTAGGGTTAGGGTTAGGGTTAGGGCTAGGGTAATGGCTAAGTTTAGAGCTAGGGTTGGTCATGTGCTAAGGTTAGGATTAGAACTAGGTTAAGGGTTTGATTCAGGGATAGTTCTAGGTTTATGTTTATAGTAAGTGTTAGATTTTGAGCTAGGGTTAGGACTAAGGTGAGGTTTAGGTTTGAGTTAGGGCTAGGGTTAGGGTTAGGGTTATGCATAGGGCTAGGTTAAGACCTAGGATTAGCTCTAGGTTTTTTGTTAGGTTTAGGCCTAGGGTTAAAGCTGAGGGTAATGTAAGAGCTAGAATTCTGATTAGGGTTACATTTAGAGTTATGGTTATGCCAAGATCTAGTGTTAGGCTTAGATTTTCAGTTATGGTAAGGTTTGGAAGTAGGTTTACTCTTAAAGGCAGAGTCAGTGTTTGGGTTAGAGTTCAAGTTAGGGTTACAGCCAGAGTTACTAGTAGGTTTAGGCCTAGAGATAGGGTTAGTGTTTGTGTTAGGATAAGGGTTATTATTAGGCCTAGGACTAGGTTTTTGTTTAGGTCTAGGTATAGATACAAGGCTAGATTTAGGATTAGTTTTAGGTCCAGGGCTAGTGTTAGGTTTTAGTCTAGTGTTAGGGTCAGGTTTAGAACTAGGGTTTGTTTTGGGGTCAGGATAAGGGTCTGGGTTAGCGTTCGGGTTTGGGATAGGATTACAGCTAGAATGAGAGCTAAGTTCAGGAATATTAATAAGGTTAGGATTTTTGTTAGCCTAAGGATTAGGGCTACCATTAGTGTTAGGGTTATTCATAGATTAAGGGATAGCCTTAGAGCTAGGGTTAGGGCTAGAGTTAGAGTTAGGGTTAAATCTAGGTTTATGGCTTGGATTAGGACTAGTTTTTTGTTAGGGTTAAGGTTAATGATAGGGCAATGGCTAATGTAAGAACTAGGGTTACAATGAGGGTTAGTTTTGGCATTCAGGTTAGGAGTAGGTCTAGTCTTAAGTTTAGGTTTAGGGTTAGAATGATATTTAGAGCTAGGCTTAGTGTTAGGATATGAGTCAGGGTCAGGGTTAGGGTTAGGACTCGAATTAAGAATAGATTACTTTTAGGTATTAGTTTAAGGTTAGGAGGGTGTTTAGAGCTAGGGTGAGTGTTAGGATATGAGTCGGGGTCAGGGTTAGATTTAAGGTTAGGGTTAGGATTTGAATTAAGGCTATGGTTCAGTCTAGGTGTAGTGTTAGGGTTTGGTTTAAGTTAAAATTTATTGTTAGGGCTATTTCTCAGTTTGTTTTACTGCTAGGGTTAAGGTTATGGCTAGTTTTATGAATAGAATTAGGGTTAGGGCTAGTTTTAGTGTTAGGCTTAGGCTTAGGTTTAGGGTTAGATTTCGAGTTAGGGTTAGATCTAGGGTTAGGGCTAGGACTAAGGATATGGCAAGGGTTAGGGCTAGGGTTAGAGTTATGGTAATGGATAAACTTAGAACTAGGGATAGTGATAGTGTGAAAGTTAGAGTTTGTCTTAGGTCTAGGGTAAGGGATAGGTTTAGTTATAAGTTAGTGGTATGGCCAGTGATAGGGTTTGCTCTAGGTTGAGGGTCAATTTTAGACCTAGGGTTTGTATTAGGGTCAGAATAAGGGTCAGGGTTAGTGTAAGGTTTTAGGATAGAATTAAAACTAGAATGAGGGCTAGGGTCAGGACTATTAATGGGGTTCGGATTTTGGTTAGCCTAAGGATTAGGGATAGATCTAGGTTTACCATTAGGTTTACGGTTTTACTTAGGGTGAGGGAGAGAGTTAGGGCTAGGTTTAGGGCTAGAGTTAGGGTAGGGTGAGGGTTAAAGTGAGGTTTAGTGTTCGAATTAGGGCTAGTTTTGTATTAGGGTTAGGACTAGTGTTAGTGCAATCGTTAATATAATAACTAGGGTTACAATTAGGGTTATTTTTAGGGTTAGGGTTAGGGTTAGGTGTAATTTTAGTGTTAGTGTTAAGTTTAAGATTAGGGTGATATTTAGATCTAGGGTTAGTTTTAGGATCTGAGTCAGGGTCAGGGTTAGTGTTAGGACTCACATAAGGGCTAGGGTTACTGTTAAGTTTTGGTTTAAGTTTAGGATGGTGTTTCAAGCTTTGGTGAGTTTAGCATATGAGTCAGTGTCAGTTATACTTTTAAGGTTAGGGTTAGGACTTGAATTAAGGCTATGGTTAGGTCTAGGTGTAGTGTTAGGGTGTGGTTTAAGTTAGGTTTAGGGTTAGGGCTATTGCTCGGTATTGTTTTACTGCTAGTGGTAGGGTTAGGTCTAGTTTTATGATTAGCATTAGGATTAGGTTTAATGTTAGTGTGAGTCTTAGGCTTAGGGTTAGGGCTAGGACTAAGGATTGTGCAAGGGATAGGGCTAGGGTTAGGGTTATGGTAAGGGCTAGGATTAGAACTAGTGATAGGGCTAGTGTGAGAATTATTTTTAGTCTTAGGGCTAAGGTTAGGGTTAGGGTTAGGAATAGGGCTAAATTAGGGCTAGGATTAGGTCTATGGTTAGTGTTCAGTTTAATCATAGAATTAGGGTTAGATTTAGGATTTATTTTAGGGTAAGGGATGGTGTTATGCTAGTTTTAGAGATAGGGTGATGCTTAGAATAAGGTTCAGGATTAGAGTTATGATTGATGCTAGGATTGGGGCTAGGATGAGAGCTATGGTTTGTTTTAGTGTTAGGGCTAGGATTAGGAATATGGCTAATTTCAAGTCTAGAATCATTTTTAAAGACAGTTTTAGGGTTAGGATTATGGGTATGTCTAGTGTACGGTTTAGGTTTAGGGACAGGGTCAGGTTTAGGGCTAGGGGTATTATTAAGGTGAAGGTCTATGTTAGGGTTTGGCATAGGTTAAGGCTTAAAGTTAGGGATTGAATTAACAATAGGGTAAGTTTTTGGGTAATGATAAGCTTAGAATTATGGTTCATGTTAGGTTTAGGGAAATGGATAGGGATATGATTAGAGATAGGGTTAGGTTTAGGCCTAGGATTAGCATTAGGATTATGTAATGTATAGAGTTAGGGCTAGGGTTTTGGTTATGATTATGGCTAGGTCTAGGGTTAGGGTTAAGGTTATGGTTAAAGCTCGGGTTAGGGCTAGATTAGGGCTACACTTTTGGTTAAGTTAGTGCTAGGTTTAGGATTATGGTTAATGTAAGTACAAGGGTTATGATTAGGGCTAATTTTAGGCTTATGATTAGGGCTAGGTTTAGTGTTAGGGTTAGTGTTAGGATTAGGGTGATGTTTAGAGCTAAGATTAGTGTTAGTGTCAGAGTCAGTGTCACGGTTAGTTTTAGGGTTCAGCTTAAAACTTGAATTAGGGCTAGGGTTATGGGTAGGTGTACAGTTAGGGTTTGATTTAGTTTAAGGTTTAGAGGTAGAGCTTATGGCTCAGTTTTGTTTTAGGGCTAGGGCTAGGATTAGGGCTAGTTTTATGATTAGTTTTAAGGTTAGGGCTAGTGTTAGGGGTAGGCTTTGACATAGGATCATAGTTAGATTTAGAAATAGATTATGATCTAAGGTTAGTGCTTGTGCTATGGATAGGGCAAGGGTTAGGACTAAGTTTAGGGCTGGGTTAGGGTTACTTTAAGGGATAGGTATATAACTAGTGCTAGGGCAAGTGTGAGAGTTAGATTTATTCTTAGGTATAGGGTTATGGTTAGGTTGAAAGATAGGGTGAAATTAGGGCTAAGATTATGGCTAGGGTTAGTATTGGGGTTAGAGCTAGGGTTAAGGTTAGGGTTAGGATTAATCTAGGTTTAGGGCTAGGATAAGGGCTGGGGTTTTTGTTAGGGTTAGGGCTAGGTTTAGGGCTAGTGCCAATGTCAAGTGTGGGGTTACAATTGAGGAGAAGAAAACTTTAGGATTAGTTTAGGGCCAGATCTATTTTTAGGGTTAGGTTTAGGATTAAGGGTCAGGTGTAGAGCTAGGGGAATTATTAGGGTCTTGATCAGGTTAGAGTTTGGTTGAGTTTAGGGATGATAGTTAGGTCTCAAATAAGCATTATGGTCAGGGTAAGGGTAATGATAGGTTTTTGTTTAGGGTTCAGATTAGGTTTACAGTAATTGATAGGATTAGGTTTAGTGATAGGGATTGTGTTAGGCCTAGAATTAGCATTAGGGTAAGGGTAATGGTTAGAATAATGGATAGGTTTAGAGCTAAGTTTAGGCCTGGGTTATGGTCAGGAATAGGTCTTGAGTTAGGGTTAGGGTTAGGGTTACAACTAGGGTTAGTGTTAGGATTATGTTTAGCATAAGGGTTAGGTTTTGAGCTAGGGTTAGGACTAGGTGACTGATAGGTGTAGAGTTAGGTCTAGGGATATGATTAGAGATGGTTAGGGTTAGGACTTGATTAGGGCTAGCATCATCATTAGGGTTAGGGTTAGGATTAGAGTAATGGATATGGTTAGATGTAGGTGTAGGGTTATGGTTAGTGTTAGTTTGAGGTTTAGGTTTAGGATTAGGGCTATGGTTATTTTCAGTTTTATGGTAAGGGTTGGGGTTTGAGCTAGAGTTAAGTCTATGGAAAGTTTGACATTTAGGATTACGTCCAGTGTCAATTTCTGGTTAGGTTTAGGTTTTGGGTTAAGCCTAGGGTTATTAATAGGTTTAGGGTTAGTTTTTGGGTAATGGGTAGGTTTAGAGCTAGGTTTAGGGCTAGTGTTAAGTTTAGGATTATAGCTAGTGTTAGTGGTATATTTAGGGATACGTGTAGGTTTATAGTTAGGAAAAGGGTCAGGCTTTGAGCTAGGGTTAGGAATAATCAAGTGTTAGGTTAGGGTTAGGGTTAGGGTTATGCTTAGGCCTAGGATTAGCTCTAGGTTTTGTGGAAGGTTTAGGCCTAGGGTTAGGGCTGTGGGTAATGGAAGAGCTAGGGTTATGATTAGGGCTAGTTTGAGGGTTAGGATTTTGGCAAGGTCTAGTGTTAAGTTTAGATTTTTGTTTAGGGTCAGGTTTAGAGTTAGGTTTATTCTTAAAGGCAGGGTCAGTGTTTGGGTTCAAGTTAGAGTTAGGGTTACAGCCAGAATTAGAACTAGGTTTAGGTGTAGGGGTATGGTTAGTGTTTGTGTTTGTTTAAGGGTTACTTTAAGGGCTAGGGATAGGTTTTTGTTTAGGTCTAAGGCTAGAGTTAAGGCTAGATTTAAAATTTGGATTAGGTCTATTGCTAGTGTTATGGTTTGGTCTAGGGTTAGGGCCAGGTTTAGACCTAGGTTTAGTGTTAGGGTCAAAATAATGGTCAGGTTAACATTAGGGTTTGGAATAGGGTTAAAGCTAGAGTGAGGGTAGGGTTATGACTATTAATAGGGTTAGGGCTTTGGTTAGCTTAAGGATTAGGGATAGGTCTAGGGTTACCATTAGGGTTAGGGTTTCGCTTTGGGTAAGGGGTAGGCTTAGAGCTAGGGTTAGGGCTACAGTTAGGGTTAGGCTTAGGGTTAAATTCTGGTTTAGGGCTCAGATTAGGGCTAATTTTTGTGTTAGGGTTAGGGCTAATGTTATGGCAATGGATAATATAAGAACTAGGTTACAATTAGGGTTAGGGTAGGGGTAGAACTAGTATTAGGGTTAGGTTTAATGTTAGGGTGATATTTATAGCTAGGTTAGTATTAGGATATGATTCAGAGACAGTGTTAATTTTAGGGTTAGGGTTAGGACTCAAATAAGGGCTAGGATTACTTTTAGGGTTCATTTTCAGGTGAGGGCGGTCTTTAGACGGTTAGGATAGGATTCAGCGTCAGGGTTAGTTTTATGGTTAGGGTTATGACTCAAATTAAGTCTAGGGTTACTTTTAGGGTTTGGTTTAAATTTAGGGTGGTGTTTAGACCTAGTGTGAGTGTTAGGATATGATTCGGGATAAGGGTTAGTTTAAGGTTATGGTTAGGACTCGAATTAGGGCTCGGGTTAGGTCTAGGTGTAGTGTTAGTGTTTGGTTTAAGTTAAGGCTAAAGATTAGGAGTATTGCTCACTTTTTTTTAGAAAGAGAGAGAGGGAGAGAGAGAATTTTTAAATATATATTTTTTTTTAGTTTATAGTGGACACTACATCTTTTTTTAAAATTATATTTCTATTGTTGCTCAGGATCGAACCCAGCACCCCACGCATGCCAGGCCAATGGGCTACCACTTGAGCCACATCCTCAGCCCCTATTGCTCAGTTTTGGTTTTGTCCTAGGTTATATGATTAGCATTAGGGTTAGGTAGAGTGTTTGTGTTAGGCTTAGGCTTAGGGTTAGGTTAAGACTTGGAGTTAGAGTTAGATCTAGGGTTAGGGCTAGGTCTAAGGATAAGGCAAGGGTTATGGCTAGGTTTAGGGTTATGGTAAATGATAGGGACAGAACTAGGGATAAGGCTAGAGTGAGAGAGTTAGTCTTGGGGCTAGGGTTAATGTTAGTTTTAGGGATAGAGCTAAATCAGGGCAAGGATTAGAACTAGGGTTAGTGTTCATAGGCCTAGCATTAGGGCTAGGTGTAGGGTTAAGTTTAGGGTAAGGGATGTGTTATAGCTAGATTTAGAGGTAGAGTGAGGGTTAGAATTAGGATTTTGGCTAGGGTTACGGTTAGGATTATGATTAAGGCTAGGTTTAGGGCTAGGATGAGGGCTAGGGTTTGTTGTAGGGTTAGGTCTAGAATTACAGCTAGGAATAATATCAAGTCTAGTGTTACAGTTAGGAGTAGATTTAGGATTAGGTCTATGTCTTAGTCAAGTGTAAGTGTTAAGTTTATGTAAGGGTCAGTTTTAGAGCTAGGGGTATTTTTAGGTTAAGGATCAGGGTTGCAGTTTGTATTAGGTTAAGGTTTAGGGATAGGGCTCAAATGAGCATTAGGGTTAGAGTTAGGATTATGGTAATTGATTGGGTTATGTTTAGGGTTCAGGGTAGGTTTAGGGTAATGGAGAGATTTAGGGTTTGTGATAGGGTTAGAGTTAGGCCTAGGGTTAGCATTAGCAATGGGGTTAACCTAAGAGTAATGTACAGGTTTAGGGTTAAGTTTAGGGTTAGGATTAGGGCTAGGGTTAGGGTTATTGTTAGGGATAAGGCCAGGGTTATGTTTAGGCCAAAGTTTAGGCTTTGAGCTAAGGTTATGTCTAAGGTGAGGGTTAGGCTTAAGGTTAGGGCTAGGTTTAGGGTTAGGGCTATGTTTACAATAGGTTTAGGCCTTGGATTAGGGCTCGGTTTTGTGTTAGTTTTAGGTCTAGGGTTAGTGCTATGGGCAGGTTTAAATGTAGGGCTCAAATTAGCATACGTTTAGGATTAGGATTAGGGTAATATTATAGTTAGGTTTAGGTTTAATATTAGGTTTAGGGTAATGTTAAGGGTTAGGATTAGGTAAATGGTAAGGTTTAGGCGTAGGGTTAGCATTAGGGTTAGGATTATGGTTAGGGTAATGGGTAGGGTTAGAGCTAGGTTTAGAGTTAAGGTTATGGTTATTATTAGTGCTAGGTTTAGTGTGACGGTTAGGGTTAGGGTTAAACTCGGTTTAGGGCTCAGATTAGGCTAGGTTTTGGGTTAAGTTAGGGCTAGTGTTAGGGTTACGGTAATGGACAGGTTTAGAAATATAAATAGGACTAATTTGAGAGTTATTCTTATGGCTAGAGTTAGGGATTTGCTTAGGTTTAGGGCTAAATTAGGGCTAGATTAGTGCTAGTTTTAGTGTTTGGTTTAAGCCTGTGGATATGGCTAGAATTAGGGTTAGTGTTAATGTTAGAGTTATGGTTAGTTTTAGGGGAAGGGATGAGATTATGGCTAGGTCCAGGGCTAGGTTGAGGGTTAAAATTAGGTATAGGAATAGGGTAAGTGTTCAGGTTAAAATAAAGTCTAGGTTAAGGGCTAGGATGAGGGCTAGGGTTTGTGTTAGTTTTAGAGCTAGGATTAGAGGTAGGGCTAATGTCAGGTCTAGGGTTATGGTTGGAAATAGTGTTAACTTTAGGTTTATGGCTAGATCTAATGGAAAGTTAGGTTTAGGGTAAAGGTCAGGTTTAGAGCTAGGTGTATTATTATGTTCAGAGTCCAGTTTAGTGTTTTTTTTTTTTTAATTTTGGATAAGGTTTAGGGTTAGGGCTCAAATTAGCATTAGGGTTAGGGTTAAAGTAATGGATAGTGTTACGTTTAGGGTTCAGATTAGGTTTAGAGTAATAGATAGGGTTAGTGTTAGTGATAGGATTAGGGTTAAGGCTAGGATTAGCATTTGGGTTAGGTTCATGTTTAGGGTAAAGGATAGGGTTAGTGCTATTGTTAGGGCTTGTGTTAACGTTAGGATCTTGGCTAGGTTTAGAGATAGGCCTAGGGTTAGTGTCAGTGTTAGGTTTGGCAGAAGATTTTGGGTTTGAGCTAGGGTTAGGGCTAGGGTGAGGGTAAGAGTTAGAGTCAAGGCTACAGTTAGGGTTAGGGTTAGGGTTATGGCTTGGGTTAGCATTAGGGTTAGGGTTGTGTTTAAGGTAATGGATAGAGCTTGTGCTAGGATTTGTGTGATGGTTACAGTCAGGATTAGGACTAGGTGTGGTGAGCCGCTTCTGCCGTTTATGCAAATTATGGTCGCCATTACAAGATGGCGCTGGCTCCGCTGTGGTCTGTGACAAACAACTCCTTATTTGGGAGAGTTGGCGCATGACTTTTCATCACCCTATGAGAAAGCTCCACGTGGCTGCTTTGCATTGGGGCTTGAGATGCTTTATTAAGGCTGGGAGGGGCATCCGAAAGGAAGAAGAAGAACTATCAGGGGCCTGAAATAAACTACTGAAAGAAGATTCCCGAGTGTTGCATCTTCCTTGCGGGCAAGGGGTTGCGACAGCTAGGTTTAGGGTTAGGTTGAGCATGAGGGCCATTGTTATGTTTAGGATAAGGATTAGAGTTTGAGTAGGGTTAGGGCCAGAGCAAGTGTTAGAGTTAAGTTTAGTGCTAGGGATAGTGTTAGGGTTACACTTAGGTCTAGGTTTAGGGCTAGGATTAGGGCTAGGTTTTGTGTGAGGTTTAGGGCTAGTGTTAGGTGTATGGGTAATGTAAGAGCTAGAGTTATGGTTTTGAGTAGATTTAGGGTTTTTCTAGTGTTAGGGTTAGTTTTTCAGTTAGGATAATGTTTAGAGCTAGGGTTTGTGTTAGGGTAATTGTCTAGGATTAAGTCTAGGGTTATGGTTAGGGATAGATTTAGGGATGTTTATGGTTAGGTCTAGTGTAAGAGTTAGAATTAGGGTAAGGGTTAAGTTTAGAGCTAGATGTATTATTAAGGTCAGGGTATGGCTTTCAGTTCAGTTTAGGTTAAGGTTTAGGTTTAGGGCTTTAATTAGCATTAGGGTTAGAGTTAGGGTAAAGATAATGAGTAGGCTTAGGTAATGGATAGGTTAGTTTTAGGGTAATGGATAGGTTTAGAGATTGTGATAGTGTTAGGGTTAAGCCTAGGGTTAGAATTAGTGTTAGGATTATGTTTAGGGTAATGGATTGGATTAGAGCTAGGGTTAGGGCTAGGGTTAGGGTAGTGTATTGAATTAAAACTATTCTTAGGGCTATGGTTAATGGTAGGATTAGGGCTAAGGTTAGATTAGGGTTTTGGATAGGCCTAGGGTTATGTTTAGGGTAAAGGTTAGGCTTTGAGCTAGCGTTAGGTCTAAAGGGAAGGTTAGGGTTAGGGATAGGGCTATGGTTAGTTTAGGATTACACTTAGGGCTAGGTTTAGTCCTAATATTAGGGCTAGTTTTTTTGTTATTTTCAGCCTAGCTTTAGGGCCATGGGTTGTTAAGAGCTAGGGTTATGATTAGTACTAGTTTTAGGGTTAGGGTATGGCTACGAGTAGTGTTAAGATTAGGTTTTCAGTTAGGGTGAGCTTTGGATCTAGGTTTATGTTAGGGTCAGGGTCAGTGTTCAGGTTAGTGAGTGTTGGGGTTAGTTCCAGAGTTAGGACTACGGTTAGGTCTAGAAGTAGGGTTTGTATTTGAGTAATGTTAAGGGTGATTGTTAGGGCTAGGGCAAGGTTGTTTTTCAGGTCTAGGTCCAGAGTTATGGCTAGATTTAGGCTTAGGTTTAGGTCTAGGACTAGTGTTAGTGTTAGGTTTAGGTATAGGATTACCAGTAGGGCTTGGGTTTGGGTTCGGGTTCGGGTTTGGATTAGGGTCAGGTTTAGACCTACAGTTAGTGTTAGTTTCAGTATGTTTCAGGTTTAGGATTAGGGTTTGGGTTATGGTTAGCGCTAGAATGAGGGCTAGGGTTAGGACTATTAATAGGGTTAGTATTTGGGTTAGGCTATGGATTAGGGTTAGGACTAGGGTTAGCATTAGATTTATGGTTTGGCTTAAGGTAACAAATAGGATAATTGCTAGGGTTAGGGAAGTTATAGGGACTGGCTTATGGCTAGGGTTAGTGTTAGGGTTAAAGCTAGGATTAGCCCTTGGATTAGAGCAAGGTTTGGGGTTAGGTTTGGGCTAGTGTTAGGGCTACAGCTAATGTAAGAACTAGGGTTATGATTAGGGCCAGTTTGGGGGTTAATGCTATGGCTAGGTAAAGTGTTAGGGTTAGGGTTAGTGTTAGCATGATGTTTAAAGCTAGAGTTAATGTCAGGGTCAGGGTCAGTGTTCAGGTTAGAGTTAGCTTTAGGGTTAAAGCCAGAATTATCACTAGGGTTAGGTCTAGGGGTAGGGTTAGTGTTTGTGTTAGGTTAAGGTTTATTATTAGGGCTAGGGCTAGGTTTTGGTTTATGTCTAGGGCTAGAGATATGGCTGGATTTAGGATTAAGTTTAGGTCTAGGGCTAGAGTTAGGATTAGGTTTAGGAATAGGTTTATTTCTAGGTCTAGTGTTAGGGTTCAGTATAGGGTTAGGGTCAGGTTTAGGCCTACGATTACCATTAGGGTCAGACTAAATGTCAGGTTTGAGTCATGGTTAGAGCTAGAATAAAGGCTAGAGTTAGGACTAGTAACAGGATTAGGGTTAGGACTAGGATTAATATTATGGTTAGGTTTGGCTTAGGGTAAGGGATAGGGTTAGACCTAGGGTTAGGGCTAAATTTAGGATAGGGTTAGGGCTAGTGTTTGGATTAGGTTTAGCATTAAAACTAGGGTTAGGTTTCAGTATAGGGCTAAATTTTGGTTAGAGTTAGGGCTAGGTTTAGAATTATAGCCAATGTTTGCAATAGAGTTATGATTTGGGCTAGTTATAAGATTGGGGTTAGGACTAGGTCTAGTGTTAGGGTTAGGTTTAATACTAGGTTAGTTTTACGGTTACGTTTAATACTAGGTCTAGTGTTAGGATTAATTTATGTTAGGGTGATGATTAGAGCTAAGATTAGTGTTAGAGTGAGCTTCAGGGTCAGAGTAATTTTTTAGATTTAGAGTTAGGGCTAGGTGTAAGATTTGGGTTTGGTTTAGGTTAAGGGTTTGGGTTAGGGGTATGGCTTGGTTTTGTTTTATGGCTAGGGCCAGGGTTAGGGCAAGTTTTAGGAATAGCATTATGGTTAGGGGTAGTGTTAGGGTTTGATTTGGCTTATGATTACAGTTAAATTTAGAGTTAGGTTAGAATTAGGTTTAGAGCTAGAGTTTCATTAGAGTTATGATTAAGGCCAGATTAAGGGCTAGGATTAGGGCTAAGGTTTTTGTTTTGGTTAGGGCTAGGATTAGTGTTAGGGCAAATGTCAGTTTTAGGGTTATGTTTAGGGACAGTTTTAGGGTTCAGTTTATGGTTATTTTAGTGTAAGTGTTAGATTTAGGGTAAGGGTCAAATTTAGAGCTACAGGTATTATTATGGTCAGGGTCAGGGTCATGTTTAGGATTTTGTTTAGGTTAAGGTTTAGGGTTAGGGCTCAAATTAGCATTAGGGTTTGGGTTAGGGTAATGATAGGTTTAGGTATAGGGTTCGGGTTATGTTTAGCATAATAGATAGGGTTACGTTTAGGCATAGGTTTAGATTTAGGCCTAGGGTTAGCATTAGAATTAGGGCTATTGTTAGGGTAATTGATAGGGTTAAAGCTAAGTTTAGGGCTAGGGTTATGGATAGGATTAGGATAGGGTTAGGGTTAGGGTTAGGGTTAGGGCTACTGTTTGTGTTAAGTTTAGGGCTAGGATTACAGCTAGGGCAAATGTTAGGTTTAGATTTAGATTTAGGTTTACATCTAGGTTTAGGATAGGGGTAAGTATAGAACTAGGGCTAGGGCTAGGGCAAGAGTTATAGTTTGTCTTAGGGCTAGGGTTAGGGTTAGGATAGAATTATATTAAGGCTAGGATAAGTGCTAGGCTTAGTGTTAGTATTAGGCCTAGGGTTAGGGCGAAAGGTATGGTTAGGTTTAGGGTATGGTTAGGTTTATGTTAAGGGATAGGGTTATAGGTACGTTTAGGGCTAGGGTGAGTTTTAGAATTAGGGTTAGGGCTTGGGTTATGGTTCAGGTTAGGATTAAGGCTAGGTTTAGGGCTAGGATTATGTTTAGGGCTAATTTCTGGTCTAGGTTTACAGATAAAGATAGTTTAAGGTTAGGTTTATGGCTACGCCTTGTGTAAGCATTAGGTTTAGAGTTAGGGTCAGGTGTAGAGCTAAGGGTATTATTAGGGTCATGGTCATGATTAGTGTTTTGGATAGGTTAAGGTTTAAAGTTAGGACTCGAATTAGCATTAAGGTTAGGATCAGCATAATTATAGGGTTAGGATTAGGTTTCAGGTTAGATTTAGGGTAATGGATAGGGAGAAAATTAGGGATAGGTTTAGGTTTAGGCCTAGGGTTAGCATTAAGGTTTGGGTAATGTTTAGGATAATGGATAGGTTTAGAGATAGGGTTACAGCTAGTGTTATGGGAACAAATAGTGATAGGGTTAGAGTTAGATTTAGGCTTTACCTGGCTTTAGGCCTAGTCCTAAACCTAGCACAAACCCTAGTCTTTATCCTAGCCCTAAACATAGCCTTAATTATAACTCTAACCCTAACCTTAGGCCTAACCCTAATACTAACCATAGCCATAATCTCAGCCCTAATTTAGCCCTATATTTAACCCTAACCCTAACCCTAGCCCAAAGACTAACTCTAACTCTCACCTTAGCCCTAACCCTAGTTCTAACCCTATACTTTAATGGAAGCCTAATGCTAGCCTGAACCGTTGGTCTAACCCCTAGGGTTAGGGATTGGAATAGGGCTAGGAATTTGGGTTAAATTAGGGCTAGGGTTAGGATTACAGCTAATGTAAGTACTAGGGTTATGATTAGGGCTAATTTTAGTGCTAGGGATTAGGACTAAGTCTAGTGTTAGGTTTAGGTTTTGGGTTAGAGTGATGTTTGACCTAGAGTTAGTGTTAAGGTCAGAGTCAGGGTGAGGGTTAGTTTTAGGGTTTGGCTTAAGACTCGAATTATTGCTAGGGTTAGGGCTAGGTGTAGGATTAGGGCTTGGTTTATGTTAAGGATTAGGGTAAGGTCTATGGCTTGGTTTAGTTTTAGAGCTAGGGCTAGGGTTAAGGCTAGTTTTAGGATTAGCCTTAGGGTTAGGTTTAGGCTTAGGCTTATTGTTAGGATTATATTTAGAGTTAGGGTTAGATCTAGGGTTATGGCCAGGGATATGAATAGGGCTAGGGTTAGACATAAGGTTCAGGCTAGGATTAGGCTTCCAGTAAAGTATAGGGTTAGAACTAGAGTTAGGGCTATGGTGAGAGTTAGAGTTAGTCTTTGGGCTAGGGTTAGGGTTAGGGTTAGTGATAGTGCTAAATTAGGGCTAAGATTAGGGCTATGGTTATTGTTAGGGCTAGGCCTAGAGTTAGGTTAGGGTTATAATCAATGCTATGTTTAGGGCTAGGATAAGGACTAGGGTTTGTGATAGGTTTAGGGATAGGATTAAGGCTAAGGCTAAAGTCAGGTCTAGAGTTAGGGTTAGGGATAGTTTTAGGTTTAGGTTTATGGCTAAGTCTAGTGTATAAGTGTTAGATATAGGGTAATAGTCAGGTTTAGAGCTAGGGGAATTATTAATGTCAGGGTCAATGTTGGGCTTTGGTTTAGGTTTTAGTTTAGGGTTAGGGCTCAAATTAGCATTAGGGTTAGCATTGGGTAATGATAAGGTTAGGTTTAGGGTTAAGGTTAGGTTTAGGGTAATTGACAGCTTGGGGGATAGTGATAGGGTTAGGGTTAGGCCTAGGGTTACATTGGTGTAAGGGTAATGTTTAGGGTAATGGATACAGTTAAAGCTAAGATTATGGCTAGGGTTATAGTTAGGATTAGGTCTTGAGTTAGAATTAGGTTGAGGGTTAGAACTAGGGTTAGGTTTAGGGCTATGTTTAGCGTAAGGGTTATGTTCTGAGCTATGGTTAGAACTATGCTGGGAGTTAGCTTCAGGATTAGGTCTAGGGATAGGATTATAATAGGTTTGGGGTTAGAGTTAGTGTTAGAGTTAGACTTAGGATTAGTGGTAGAGTCAGTATAAGGGTCAGGGTTAGGGTTAGAATTTGGGATAGGGTTAGAGCTAGAATGAGAGCAAAGTTAGGGCTATTAATAGAGTTAGGATTTGGTTAGCCTAAGAAGTAGGGATAGGTTTAGGGTTACCCTTAGGTTTACGGTTTTGCTTAGGGTAGGGGATTGGTTTAGAGCTAGGTTTAAGGTTATGGTTAGGGTTAGATTGAGGGTTAAATCTAGGTAAACCTAGATTTAACCTAAAGGGCTCGGATCAGGGCTAGTGTTTTTGTTAGGCTTAGGGATAGGATTAGGGCCACGGCTAATGTAAGAACTAGGGTTAAATTTAGGTTAGTTTTAGTATTATGCTTAGGTTTAGTGTTAGGGTTAAGTTTAAGTAGGTTTAGTGTTAGGGTTAGGTTTAAGTTTAGGTTGATATTTATAGCTAGGGTTTGTGTTAGGATAAGAGTCAGGTCAGTGTTATTTTTAGGGTTAGGGATAGGACTCAAATTATTGTTAGAGTTATTCTTAGCATTTGGTTTAAGGTGAGGCCAGTATTTAGAGCTAGGTTAAGTGTTAGGATATGAGTCAGTGTCAGTGTTAGTTTTAATGTTAGTGTTAGAACTCCAATTGGGGCTAGGGATAGATCTAGGTTTATTGTTAGGATTTGGTTTAAGTTAATGTTTAGGTTTAGGGCTATTGCTTGGTTTTGGTTTAGTCCTAGGGTTAGGTTTAGGGATAGTGTAAGTGTTAAGCTTATGCTTAGGTTAGGGTTAGGTTTGAAATTAGGGTTATTTCTTGGGTTAGGGCTGGGACTAAAGATAGCGCAAGAGTTAGGTCTAGGGATAGGGTTATGGTAAGGAATATGGTTTGAACTAGGGGTAGGTATAGTGTGAGAGTTAGAGTGAGTCTTAAGGCTAGGGTTAGTGTTAGGGTTAGAGATAGGGCTAAACTAGTCCTAGGATTAGGGCTATGTTCATTGTTTGGCTTAAGCCTAGAGTTTTTGTTAGGGTTAAGATTAAGTTTAGGGTAAGAGATGGCATTATAGATAGGGATAGAGGTAGTGTGAGGGTTACAATTTGGGTTAGGGGTAGTGTTAGGTTAGGGTTATGATTAAAGCTAGGTTTAGAGATAGGATGAGGGCTAGGGTTTGTTTTAGGTTTAGGACTAGGATTAGGGCTAGGTCTAATTTCAGGTCCAGAATTATGGATAAAGATAGTTTTAGGGTTAGGATTATGGATACGTCTAGGGTAAGTGTTAGATGTAGGGTTTTGTTCAAGTTTAGATCTAGGGATATTATTAGGGTCAAGGTCAGGGGTAGGGTTTAGTATAGGTTAAGGTTTAAAGGTAGGGCTTGAATTAGTGTTAGTGTTAGGGTTAGGGTAATTTTAGGGTTAGGTTTAGTTTCAGGTTAGGTTCAATGTAATAGATTGGATTTAGATTAGGGTTCATGCCTAGGGTTAGCATTAGGGTTATGGTTAACATTTACATTTTACTTCATTTTGACCTATATGAGTAAATGTAAATAGACCTGGAAATCAAACAGGTTTATTTTAGCTGCTTGACACTGCACACACACCCTCAACTCTTAGTGGGGACAATCTGGTATATTCCTTGTGAGTGTAGGTCTAAGCTGAAGCATGCAAAAACAACTTTATTCGAGAGTCCTTTAGGAGAAAGCAGGGAATATGCATGCACTGAAATTCCTCCCATAATTATTTTATCAGATTTGTTTGATACTGAGTGGGATTCATTATTTAGCTTTCCCCACAAAGCTCTCCAAGTGTGGGACTTCTAGGATCAATGGATCTCTTATCAGGTTATGGTTAGTGTTTGGTTTAGGTTTAGGGCTAGTGTTAGATGCAGTGTTAGGGTGAGAGTATGTTTTGTAAAACTTTCTTTGATACTTGGAAGGAGTCATCTTTTACCTAGCCTTAATATGCTCCTCAGGTTTGGACTTCTCATTTCAGTGGTTTGCTAACAGGGAGACTCTGTATTTTAAGGTTTCACTTCATATTGACCTATATAGGTAAATGAAAATGGAGGTTGAAATCAAACCAGGTTGGTGCTAGCTGCATGAAACTTCAAACACTGAATCAGTTCTCTGTGGGAACTCTCTGGTTTGTTCCTTGTGAAAGTAGCCCTAAGATGAAGATGGCAAAAACAACTTTATCCAAGAGCTCTTCAGAAGAAAACAGAGAAATATGCAAGAACTGAAATTCCACCTCAATTATTTGGTCATATTTCTTTGATACTGCATAGGATTCATCTGATAGCTTAGCCCCCTAGGCTTCCCACATTTGGGACTTCTAGGATCAACAGTTTTTCAAACAGGTTAGGGTTTGCGTTAAGGATAGTGTTAGGGCTAGTCTTAAAGCTAGTATTAGGATTAGAGTTAGTTTTGTTAAAATTTCTGTGATACTGGGCAGGATTCATTTTTCTCCTATCCTTCCTATATAACACAAGTTTGGGCCTCCTAGGTTCAATGGTTCACTGTAAGGACCACTTTGTATTTTAGAGTTTCAGTTCATTTTGTCCTATACAGGTAAATGGAAATGGAGCTGGAAATCAAACAGCATTGGTGCTAGCTGCTTGAAACTTCACACTCCATCAATTCTATGTGAGCAATCTCTGGTTTGTTCTTGTGACAGTAGGCCTAAGCTGAAGCATGTAAAAACAATTTTATCCAAGAGTCTTTTGGGAGATAACAAAGAAATATGCATGTACTGATATACTCTATCAACTTTTTGGACAGATTCCTTTAATACTGTGCAACATCCATCCCTTAGCTTGTCTCACTAGGCTTCCCAAGTTAGTAAATTCTTTGGTCAAATGTTTCATAAAAATTTTAGGGTTAGGGAAAGAGCTAGGGTTAGAGCTACTGTTATGGTTAGAGATATTTTTATTCAAAATTCTTTGTTACTGGCGGACGAGCACGACGCCCGTGAGCGTGGTCCAGAGGCGGAGGTGACGGCTGCAGGGTTTCATTTCTAGAAATCTGGACTGGAAACAGAAGCAGCAGTATGTATAATCCCAAAAACTTGCTTATGCCAGGAAGTTGTAAGGGCAACGTGAATATCATTGATGAGATCTAACATGGCAGCGGGCAGGGAGAGATCAAGTCTCTGACCTCTTCAACTGCGTGGGCATAGGGAGCCATAAATTGTATAAATGCTGTTTGCTCAGGATCACTAGGCAATGCTGAGCTGACGTGGATCTGGGGCGTACAGTCTGGGCCCCTCAGAACACACACACCGAGCCCAGATCGGCTGCATTCAAGCTCCTGTTCGCCTGCTTCTTGTGACTCAGCACAAAGTATCCCACTGAAATAACTGGTTGGCCCTTATGAACTTACAGAGATAAAAGCCAACCGAGTATTCATAGGCAGTGGCCACAGGATTGAAACGGGGATTGTGAGAGACAGTCAGGACCCACCCGTTGCATTGGTCACCTGGCAAAGGGAACGAACGGTCACCATTTGCATGGGATGCCACCTTGGCAGAGAACTGATGTCATGGGTGGAGGAGATAACTGCATTGAAACCAGTGTGACAGGGCTCCCAGGAGCAGCAGACCTGGCATGTAGCCAGTACTGTTGTGAGCGTCACCTGTGAACGGAGCCAGTGGCGAGGTGACTAGACACAAGAAACGGCCTGAGACACTCAGGAGTGGAGACCCGCCCA
>NW_026002436.1:683490-760254 GCF_001458135.2 Marmota marmota marmota | reverse complement strand
GAACAGACACTTCTCAGAGGAGGACATACAATCAATCAACAAGTACATGAAAAAATGCTCACCATCTCTAGCAGTCAGAGAAATGCAAATCAAACCAGCCTAAGATACCATCTCACTCCAGTGAAGATTGGCAGCCATTACGAAGTCAAACAACAACAAGTGCTGGCGAGGATGTGGGGAAAAGGGTACTCCTGTACATTGCTGGTGGGACTGCAAACTGGTGCGGACAATTTGGAAAGCAGTATGGATATTCCTGGGAAAGCTGGGAATGGAACCACCATTTGACCCAGCTATTGCCCTTCTCGGACTATTCCCTGAAGACCTAAAAAGAGCATGCTACAGGGATACTGCTACATCGATGTTCATAGCAGCACAATTCACAATTGCTAGACTGTGGAACCAACCCAGATGCCCTTAAATAGATGAATGGATTAAAAAAATGTGGCCTTTATACACATTGGAGTATTATGCAGCACTAAAAAATGACAAAATCATGGAATTTGCAGGGAAATGGATGGCACTAGAGCAGATTATGCTTAGTGAAGCTAGCCAATCCCTAAAAAAACAAATACCAAATGTCTTCTTTAATATAATGAGAGCAACTAAGAACAAAGCAGGGAGGAAGAGCAGGAAGAAATGATTAACATTAAACAGATACATGAGGTGTGAGGGAAAGGGAGAGAAAAGGGAAATTGCATGGTAATGGAGGGAGACCCTCATTGTTATACAAAATTACATATAAGAGGTTGTGAGGGGAATGGGAAAATAAACAAGGAGAGAAATGAATTACAGTAGATGGGGTAGAGAGAGAAGATGGGAGGGGAGGGGAGGGGAGATAGTAGAGGATAGGAAAGGTAGCAGAATACAACAGTTACTAAAAGGCCTTATGTAAAAATGTGGATGTGTAACTGATGGGATTCTGCAATCTGTATTTGGGGTAAAATTGGGAGTTCATAACCAACTTGAATCTAATGTATGAAATATGATATGTCAAGAGCTTTGTAATGTTTTGAATAACCAATAAAAAAATCTTAAAAGAAATTCTTTGTTACTTGTAAGGATTTATCTTTTAACTTACTCTGTTCCCCAGATTTAGGCCTCCTCCATTCACTGGCTTGCTGTCAGCAACCTTTTGTATTTTAAGATTTCACTTAATTTTGACATATACAGAAAATATAATGAAGTTGAAAATCAAACAGGGTTTGTGCTAGCTGCTTGAAACTTCACAAACTTCATCAGTTCTCTGTAGGGACTCTGGTGTGTTCCTTGTAAAAGTAAGCCTATGCTTAAGCATGGAAAAACATCTTAATCTGAGAGCCCTTTAGGAGAAAACAGGAAAATATGCATGTACGGAATTACCTCCGATAATTATTTGGTCAGATTTGTTTGATGTTGTGAAGGATTCATCACTTAGCTTTCCCCTCAAGGCTCCCAAAGGGTGGTAATTCTAGGATCAATGGTTCTCTAATCAGGTTAGGGTTAATATTAGATTTAGGGTTACGGCTAGTGCTAGGGTTAGAGGTAATGGTAGGGTTAGAGTTAGTTTTGTTCAAATTTCTTTGATACTGGGCAGGAGTCATGTTTTATCTAGCCTTAGTATCCTCCCAAGGAATTTTCTTCTCAATTCAAGGGTTCACTATTATGAACACATTGTATTTTAAGTTTTCACTTCATTTTCTCACCTGTGGGTAAATGGAAATGGAGGTGGAAATCAAACAGGCAGCCTTTCCCCTAAACATAACCCTAAACCTAACCATAAACATAGCCCTTATCCTAGGCCTAAGCCTAACACTAAGCCTAGACCTATTCCTAGCCCTAATTTAGCCCTAATCCTAACCCAAACTCTAGTCCTAAAACTAACTCAAACTCTTGCCATAGCCCTATTCCTAGTTCTAACCCATCCTTTACCATAAGCCAAACTCTATACCTAATCTTAGCTCTAACACTAGCCATAGCCCTAACCCTAGAATTAACCATAACTCAAAATCTACTCCTAAGCCTAAACTCACCCTATCAGTAGCAATAATACTAATGCTAACCATAAAACTACCCTTTACTTTAACTTAAGTCCTAAAACAAAATCGAGCCATAGGACTAACACTAAACTTTAACCTAAACCAAATCCTAACCCTAAATCTTGTCCTAAGTCTACCTGTAATTTGAGTGATATCCCTAACCAAAAAATGAACCATGACCCTGACTCGGACCCTAGGACTAAGCCTAGTTAAAAACATCACCCTAAACCTAAACCTAATCCTAAAACTAGACTCATTCCTAAATGTAACCCTAAAACTAGCCCTGATTTTAACCTTAGTTCTTACATTACCGAATCCCTAAGAATAGCCCTAATTTAACCCAAAACATAGCCTTAATCCAAGACCCAACCCTAGATTTAACCCTAACTAAACCCCTAAACCTAGACCTAACCCTTACCTTAAACCTAACCCTAATTTTAATCCTTGCACTAAACCTAAACCTAACCCTACCCCTAGCCCTGACTCTAACCATAAACATAGCCATAACCCTAGCTCTAACCCTATACATTACCCAAAACCTAACTCAAACCCTAATGCTAATCCTCAGCCTGACCCTAGCAGTATCATGAAACCTAACCTATCCATTACCCTAAACCTAACCTGAACCCTAACCCTAAAAATATCATTACCCTAACTGTAACCTTAACCTTAATGCTAACTCAAGACCTAATACTAACACTAAACCTAAACTTAACCATAACCCTAACCCTGACAATAACCCTAATCCTAAAAATAACCCTAACTTAACACTAAACCTAACACGAATACTAACCCTACCAGTAACCCTAAACCTAAACCTAATACGAACCCTACCAGTAACCGTAAACCTAAACCTAACGCTAGCACTAACATTAAACCTATACCTAACCCTAAACCTAACCCTAAGTTTAAACATAACACTAACCCTAACCCTAAACCTAAACCTAAATTTAAACATAACACTAACATTAACCCTAACACTAACCCTAAACGTCACCATAATCCTAACCCAAACACTAACCCTAACACAAAATTTACCCCTAACCCTAACCCAAACACTAAGGTTAAACCTAACATTAACCGTAAACCTAACCCTAATTGTAACCCTAACATTAACTCTAACTCGAACCCAACCCTAACACTAACCCTAAACCTAACCCAAAATCTAACACAAACCCCAACCATAACTCAAACCCTATCACTAAACCTAAGAATAACCCTAACCCTAAAGTTAATCCTAATCTTTATCCCAACCCTAACACTAACCACAACCCTGACAAAACCCTAATACTAAACATAACACTAAACCTAACCCTAACCCTAAAAATAAAACTAACTGTATCCGTAAATCTAACTGCAATTTTAAATGAAAATCTAAACCTAACCTAACCCTAACCCTAAAACAAAACCTAACCTAAATATAACCCTAACACAAATCCTAACCCTCCCTCTAACACTAACCAAAAGCCTAACTCTATCCCTAACCTAACCCTAACCCCAAAACAAACCCTAAACCAAACCGTAATCCTAACCCTAAGCTACCCTAATTCTAACCCTTAACTAACGCTAAGCCTAATCCTAAATCTAACACTAACCCTAACACTAACCATAAATGTAACCCTAACACTAAACATAAACCAAACCATACCACTAAGCCTAACCCGAACCGAAAGACTATCCCTAAACCTAACACTAACCCTAAAATTAACCTTATTCCTAATCCTAACAGTAATCCTAACCCTAACCCTAACACTAAACCTAACCCTAATTTAACCCTAAACCTAACACTAGCCCTAATCCTACTCCTAACAATAACAAAACCCTAACCCTAAACCTAACACTCACCCTAGCCCTAACCCTAAACATAACACTAATCCTAACCCTAACACTAACACTGAGCCTAAACCTAAGTATATCCCAACCCAAACCCTAATGCTAACCCTAAACCTATCCCTAACACTAATACAAACCCTAACCCTAACCAAATCCTAAACCTAAACCAAACACTAACCCTAAGCCTAAACCTAACACGAACACTAACCCTAAACCTAACACTAACCTAACCCTAAAACTAAAACTTATCTTAACCCTAACCCAAAACCTAACCTACCCTAATCTAACCCTAACACTAACCCTAATCCTAACCATAACTGTAACCCTAAACCTAACCCTAATTATAAACTTAAAACAAACCTTAACACTAACCATACAACTAACCCTAACCCTAACCCTAATTTTACACTAAAACTAATTCTAACCATAACCCTAAACCTAACCCTAAACCTTAAGCTAACCCTAACCATAAACCTAACCCTAACACTAAATTTAACCCTAACCCTAACTCTAAGCCTAACCCTAACCCTCACCATAAAACAAACCCTAACTCTAACGATAACCCTAAACTTAACCTAACCTTAACCCTAACCCTAACCTAACAGTAACCCTAAACCTAAACCCAACCCTATCACTAACCCTAATGCTAACACTAACCCTACACTAAACCTTAACCTAACTGTAACACTTACCCTAACTATAACCCTAACCCTATCACTAACACTAATCCTTATCCTAACCCTAATACTAACCCTAACACTAACCCTAACCCTACCAAGTACCCTAACCATAACCATAAAACCAACCAAACACTAACCTAATCCGAACCCCAAACCTAAACTGATCATTAACCCTAAACCTAACACTATACCTTACACTAACCTGAACACTAACCCTAACTCTAACACGAACTCTAATCCTAAACCTAACACTAAATATAACACTAACCCTAACACTAACCCTAATCCTTACCTAACCTTAAACCTAACCCTAAAACTAATCCTAAGGCTAACCCTAAATTTAACCCTAAACCTAACAATAGCACTCACCCTAACCCCAAACCTAAAGCAAACACTAACCCTAACCCTAATCCTAACATTAAGCCTAAAACTAAGTATAACCCTAACCCAAAACACTAATGCTAAACCTCACCCTAACGCTAACACTACCTCTAACCCTAATCCTAACCCTAAACCTAAAACTAACAGTAAAACTTAACCTAACCCTAAAATGAACCCTAACTGTAACCCTAATCCTAAAATAACCCTAACCCTCACCTTAACCCTAACACTAATCCTATCCCTAACAGTAACCATAACCCATAAACTAACCCTAATATTAACCATAACCCTAACCTAACCCTAATCCTAACACTGAACCTAACACTAACCCTAATTCTACCCTTAACCCTAAAACTAACCCTAAACCTAAAACTAACCCTAACTCTAACACTACTTTTAACCATAACGCTAACCCTAACCCTAACTGTAACACAAAACCTGACCAAAAACATAACTCTAACAAAAACCTTAACATTAACCCTAACCCTTACCTACACCTAAACATAAACCTAACCCTAACACTAAACATAACACTAACCATAACACTAACCCAAACACTAACCGTAAACCCAACCCTAACCCTATCACTTACATTAAGTCTAACCATAACCCTATACCTAACACTAACAGTAATACTAACCCTAAGCCTAATTTTAACACTAACTCTAACCCTAGTCCTAACTGTAGCCCTAAACGTAAACCTAACCCTAACACAGACCATTACCCGAACCCTAACACTAACCATAACACTAATCCTAAGGCTACATGTAACTCTAAAAGGAACCCTAACTCTAACCCTAAATCAAACCCTAAACCTTACACTAACACTAAAACTAATTCTAACTTTAATCTTAACACTAACCCTAACACTAACCTTAACCCTAACACTAACCCTAAACCTACACCTATCCCTAACCTTAACAGTATCCCTAACCTTAATCCTAACACTAACCCAAACACTAACCATAAACCCAACCCTAACCCTATAACTTACACTAAGTCTAACCATAACCCTATACCTAACACTAATAGTAATACTAACCCTAAGCCTAATTTTAACACTAACTCTAACCATAGTCCTAACTGTAGCCCTAAACGTAAACCTAACCCTAACACAGACCATTACCCGAACCCTAACACTAACCATAACACTAATCCTAAGGCTACATGTAACTCTAAAAGGAACCCTAACTCTAACCCTAAATCAAACCCTAAACCTTACACTGACACTAAAACTAATTCTAACTTTAATCTTAACACTAACCCTAACACTAACCTTAACCCTAACACTAACCCTAAACCTACACCTATCCCTAACCTTAACAGTATCCCTAACCTTAATCCTAACACTAACCCAAACACTAACCATAAACCCAACCCTAACCCTATAACTTACACTAAGTCTAACCATAACCCTATACCTAACACTAATAGTAATACTAACCCTAAGCCTAATTTTAACACTAACTCTAACCATAGTCCTAACTGTAGCCCTAAACGTAAACCTAACCCTAACACAGACCATTACCCGAACCCTAACACTAACCATAACACTAATCCTAAGGCTACATGTAACTCTAAAACGAACCCTAACTCTAACCCTAAATCAAACCCTAAACCTTACACTAACACTAAAACTAATTCTAACTTTAATCTTAACACTAACCCTAACACTAACCTTAACCCTAAAACTAACCCTAAACCTACACCTATCCCTAACCTTAACAGTATCCCCAACCTTAATCCTAACACTAACACTAACCCTAACCATAAATCTAACCCTAACCCTAACATGATCACTAACTCTAAACTTACCACTAACCCTAACTTTAAACCAAACCCTAACCCTAACCCTAACACTAACCCTAAACTTATTTCTAACCCTAACATGAACACTAACCCTAAACCTAACCCTAACCTAAAACTAACCCTAAACTTAAACCTAACCCAAATCCTAACACTAACACAAATCCTAAACAAAACTGTAATGCTTACCCTAACCTAACCCAAACCCTAACACTTATTTAACACTAACTCTAACCCAAAGTCTAACCCTAACCCTAAACCTAACCCTAATACTAACCTTAAAACTAACCGAAAACCTAACCTAACCCTAAGCCTAACACTAAAAATCTAACTGTAACCCTATTTCTATCCTTAACATTTATGCTATCCCTAATGCTAACCCTAACCCTAAAATGAACTCTAAACTTAACCCTAACCCTAAAACTAACCCTAACATTAAACCTATCCCTAACCCTAATGCTAAACCGAATGCTAATCCTAACCCTAACTCTAACCCTAACAATAAACCTAACCCTAACCCTAACTTTAACACTAATCCTAACACTCAACATAACCCTAACCTTAACACGAATCCAAATGCTAACCATACCACTAACCCTAACCTTAAACCAAATACTAAACCTAACCCTAACACTAATTCTAAACCTAAACCCATTCCTAACACTAACACTAACAATATCCCTAACCCTAATTTTAACCCTAACACTAACACTAACTCTAACCCTAACCCTAACACAAACCCTAACCTAAACCATAACCCTGACCCTAACATTACCCGAACTCTAACCCTTACTTAACCTTAACACTAAACCTAACACTAACCTTAACTCTAAACATAACACTAACCCAAACCCCAACCATAACAAAAATCCTAACACAAAACCTCAACTTAACACTAACACTAAAGCTAACCCAAACCCTAACCCTAATATTAACTCTAACCCTAACTCTAATCCTAACTGTAACCCTAATGATTACACTAACCCTAACCATAATTCTAACACAAATCCTAACCTAATCTTAAAACTAACCCTAAATCTAACCCTCACTCTAACAGTAACCTTAACCCTAAACCTAACCCTAACCCTAACACTAACTTCAACCCTAACCTTAACCCTAACACTAACCTTAAATTTAACCATAACCCTTACCTAAACCTAAACCTAACTGTAACAGTAACCCTAACCCTAACACTATCACTAATCCTAAAGCCTCACATAACCCTCTGATTTACCCTAACCCTAAACCTAAACCTAACCCAAACCCTAATACTAATCCTAACCCTAACTAAACCCTAACCCTAAAACTAACAATAACCCTACCCCTAACCCTAAAACTAACCCCAAACCTAACACTGAACTTAACTCTAAGCCTAATCCTAACCATAACTCTAACCCTAAACCTAAACTTAACACAAAACCTATCCATAACACTAACCCTAACATGAACCATAACTCTAACACTAACACTAACCCTAAATTTAACCCTAACCCTAAACCTAAACCTGATACGAAAACTATCCCTAACCCTAATCCAAAACCTATCCCTAACACTAACACTAAATCTAACCCTAACCCCATAAGAAACATAAACCTAAAACTAAACCAACCCCTAAACCTAACCCTAACCCTTACCCTAATACTAACCCTAAACCTAACCATAGTCCTAACACTAAACCTAAAACTAACCATAAACAGAACCTTAACAATAAACCTATCACTAAACCTAATGCTAACCATAGCACTAAACCTAAGCATAATCCTAACCCTAACATAAACCGTAACCCACATGATAACCCTGAACCTAACCTAAACCTAATCTTAACCATAGCCCTAACCCTAACCCTAACCCTATATTTAACAAGAACAGTGACAATAACCCTAGCCCTAACACTAACACTAAACCTAATGCAACCATAACCCTATCACTAAGGTTAACCCTAACCAAAATTCTAAAATTAAACCTAAAACGAACCCTAACCCTAACACTTACCCTAATACTAAACCTAAACCTAATCCACAACCGAACACTAATCCTAAACCGAACACCACCCTAACCCAAACCTTAAACCTAACCTTAATCCTAACCCTAACCTAACCCTATCATTTACACTAACCCTAACTCTAACCCTAAACTTAACACTAACCATAACATGAAACCTAACACTAACACTAACACTAACCCTAAACCTGAAATTAATCCTAAACTTGCCCCTAACCCTCACCCTAATACTAACACTAACTCTAACCCTAACGATGACAATAACACTAATCATAACATGATCCATAACCCTAAACCAAACACTAACCCTAACCCTAACCCTCTTGATAATCTTAAACATAACTCTAACCCTAATATTAACCCTAATTTTAACACTAAAACTAAATCTAACCCTAAACCTAACACAAACCCTAACCTAAACCATAACCCTGACCCTAAAGTAACCCTAACCCTAACCCTTACTAACCTTAACCCTAAACCTAACACTAAACCTAAACCTAAAACTAACAATAACCCTAACCCCAAGCCTAACCCTAACCCTAACACAAAACCTCACCATAACTCTTACATTAAACCTAACTCTAACCCTAAACCTAACCTTAACAGTAACCCTAACCCTAACCCTAACACTATCACCAACTCTAACATAAACCCTAATAGTAACACTAATCCTAATCAAAACCCCAATCCTAACCATAGCCCTAATGATTACAGTAACTCTAATCCTAAAACAAATCCTAACCCTAACACTAACCCTAAATCTAAACCTAATCCTAACATTAACCATAACCCTAACACTAACAGCAACCCTAACCTTAACACTAACACAAACACTAACTTTAACCCCAAACCTTACCTAAACCTAACCCTATATCTAAATGTAACAGTAACCCTAACTATAACCCTAACATTAACCCTAACCCCAACCATAACCCTCTCACTTACCCTAACACTAACACTAACTCTAACCCTAACACTAACCCTAAACCTAAACCTAAACCTAACCCAACCCTAACCAAAACCTTTACACTAAAACTAACCCTAACACTACCCGTAACCTTAAAAGTAACCCTAATCCTAACCCTAAACTTAACTCTAATCCTAATTTTAATCATAACTCTAAACCTAACCCTAACATGAAAACTAACCCTAACCCTAACCTGAAATAAAACCCTAACCCTAACACTAAACCTAACCCTAACCCCAACGCTAACCCTAACCCTAAATCTAACATTAACCCAAACCCTAAACCTAACCCTAAGCCTTACCCAAACACTAACCGCCCTAACCCTAGGCCTAACACTGAACTTCATCCTAACCATAAACAGAACCCTAACACTAAACCTAACACTAACCCTAACCCTAACAGTAACTCTATTCCTAAACCTAAAAATAACCATAGCCCTAAACCTAAGCATAATTGTAACCCTAACATAAACTATAACCCACACCATAACCCTAACACTAACCTAAACCTAATCCTAACCATAGCCCTAACCAAAACCTAATCCTATTTCTAACACAAACAGTGACACTAACCCTAACACTAACACTAAACCTAACCCCAACCCTAAACCTATCACAAAGCCTAACCCTAACTTAACCCTAAACCTAACACTAACCCTAACACTAACCCTCACGCTAATCCTAACCCTAACTAACCCTAATCTAAACCATTAACCTAACCATAAACTTAACTCTAATCCTAAACCTAACACAATCACTAACCCTGACTATAACCCTAATACAAAGCATAACCCGAAACTTAACACTAACACTAACTTTAAACAAAAACCTAATTCTAAAACTAATCCTACACCTAACCCTAACCCTAACACTACACCTAAAGTAAAACTAAACCTAACACTTACCCTAACACTAAACCTAAACCTAATCCTAACTCTAACACTAAACCAAACATTAAACCTAACCCCAACCTTAACCCTAACCCTAAACCTAAGCCTATCACTAACACTAACCTTAACTCTAACCCCAAACCTAACACTAACCATAACCTAAACCCTAACCCTAACACTAACACTAACTGTAACCCTATCCCTAACACTAACCATAAACCTGCCCCTAATACTAATCCTAAACCTGGCCCTAGCCATAAAACTATTCTTAAAACTAACCCTAACCCTAATCCTAACACTAACCCTAACCCTATCCCTAACACTAACACTAACCACAACATGAGCCCTAACCCTACACTAATCCTAAATCTAACCCTGACCCTAACAATAAAAAAATATATTTAACCTAACCCTAAACCTAGTACTAACACTAACCTTAACACAAAACCTAACAATAACACTAACCTCAAAACTAACCCTAACCCTAAACCTAACAATAATGCTAACTCTAACCTTAACCCTAACACTTACCCTAACAATAACCCTGACACTAACCCTAACCCTAACACTAACCCTAAACCTAACCTTAACTCTTACTCTAACCCTAACAATAACCTTAAACATAACCATAAACCTAATACTAAAACTAATCCTAACCCTCACCCTAACAAATACCATAACCCTAACCCTAATGCTAAACCTAACAATAACCCTAACACTAACCCAAATAAAAATCCTAACCCTAACCCTAACCATAACACTAAATTTAACCCTAAACCTAACCCTAAAACTAACCCTAAACCTAACCCTACACCAAACACTAAACCTAACACTAAACCTAAACCTAACCCTAATCATAACCGTTACCTTAACACTAACCCTAACACTAACAGTAAGGTAGCGTTAGAAATACTAACCCTAAACCTAACACTAATCCTCACCCTAACCCTAAACTACCACAGACTCAAAACCTAACCCAAAACTTTACCATAAACTTAACCCTAAACCTAACTCTAACCCTAATCCTAATCCTAACAGGAACCCTAAACCTAACCCTAACCCAAATACTATTCCTAACCCTAAACTTTACTTTGAACCTAACACTAAATCTAACCCTAACCCTAAACCTACACTAAACCTAACTCTAACCATAATCTTAACTCTAAGCCTAACAATAATTCTAACACTAAAACTAACCCCAAACCTCACCCTAAACGTAACTCTAACCATATCTAACTCTAAACCTAACCACAAACTTAACTCTAACCTTAACAGAAACACTAATTTTAAACCTAAGCATAACCCTATCCCTAATATAGTCCTAACCCTAGCCCTAATCCTAAACCTAAGACTAACCAAACACTAACCCTAACCATAAACCTAAAAATATCACTAACTCTAACCCTAAAACTAACACTAAATCTTACCAAATACCTATCACTAAACCTAACTGTAACCATAACACTAACTCTAACTCTAACCCTTACCCTAACATAACCCTAACCCTAACACAAACCATAATTTAAACCGTAACCCTAACCCTAACCTAAACGTAACCCTAACCCTTACCTTACCCTAACCCTAACAGTAACACTAAACCTAAACCTAACATTAATGCTAAAAATAAAACTAACCCAAATCTTAACACTAGCCCTTACACCCACCCTAACCCTATCACGAAACCTAACCCTAAACCTAACCTTAAAGCTAACACTAATCTTAACACTAACCCTATCATTAACCCTATACCTAATTCTAACCATAACTCTAAACCAAACCTAACCCTAAGCCTAACCAACATTATAACTCTAATCCTAACACTAACACTAAACCTAATGCTAAACCTAAATGTAAGACTAACCTTTACCCTAAACCTAATCCTAACTGTAACCCTAACCCTAAACCTAACCCTTACCTAAACATAAGCCTAACCCTACCTATAATCCTAACAATAACCGTAATCCTTATCCTAACGCAAACTCTAACTCTCACCCTCACCCTAACCCTAACCTTTAAACTAAGACTACCACAAACCAAACCTAACTCTACCCCTAAACCTAACTATAACCATAACCTAAACACTAACACAAACCCTTACCCTACTCCTAACCTTAAACCTAACCCTAACCATAAATGTAAACCTAAACCTAACTTTCACCCTAACACGAACCCTAAATCTAACCCTAACCCTAACCCTAACACTAACCATAACCATAACACTAATCCTAATACAAAACCAAATCCTAACCCTAAACTTTACCCTAACACTAACCCTAACCCTAACCATAACACTAACGGAACACAAACACTAAACCTAACCCTAACTCTAACCCTCACCATAAAACTAAAGCTAACACTAATGCTAATCCTAAACTTAACACAAACCCTATGTTTACATAACCCTAACCCGAACCTAACCCTAACACTAACCTTCACCATAACACTAATCTTAAAACTAACACTAACACAACACCAAAACAAAATCCTAACTTTAACATAATCCTTACCGTAACCCAAACCCCAAACCTAACCCTAAACATAAAGGTAACCCTAAACCTAATACTAAACTTAAACATCACCCGAACCCTAACCCTAAACCTAACACTAACACTAAACTAATAATAACACTAACCTAAACCTAACTCTAAACCTTACCCAAACACTAGTCCTAACCCTAAACCTAACCCTAACATAACACTAACACTAACCCTAATCCTAACACTAATCCTAACACTAACCCTAACCCTAAACCTAACCCTAAAGCTAACCATAACCCTAACTCAAACCCTAACCCTAACCCTAACAGTAATCCTAACCCTAACCCTACCCAAACCACAACCCTATCCCCAAAACCAAACGCTAATCCTAACACTAATCCTAACCCTAACCTTAACCCTAACCACAACCCTATCTCCAACCCTAACCCTAAACCTAACCCTTACCATAACTGTAACCTTAACCAAACCCTAACACTAATACTAATGTAACACTAACCCTAACCCATACTTTATCCCTAACACTAATCCAAACCCTAACCACAACCATAATACTAACCATACCCTAACCCTAACAATAATTTTAACACTAACCCTAACCATAAAACTAACCATAATACTAACCCTAAAACTATCTCTAACCCTAACACTAACCCTAAACCTAAACTTAACCCAAACACTAATAATAACACTAACCCTAAACCTAACCCTAACACAAACTTAACCCTAACCTGAACTCTAACTCTAACTCTAACCCTACGCTTAACCCTAACCTAACCCTTACCCTAACTGAAACCCTGTCACTAACACTAACCCTAACCCTTACCTAACCCTAACTATAACCCTAAACCTAACACTAACACTAATCCTAACCCTAACCCTAACACTAACCTAACACTAACATTAAACATAACAGTAACTCTAACCCTCACCCTAAACTTAACAATAACCCTAAACCTAACCCAACATAAACCCTAACACTACCCCTAACCAGAACCTAACTATAACACTAAACCTCATTGTAACACTAACCCTAACCCTAACCCTAAAACAAATCCTAAAACAAATACTAATCTTAAACTAACCCTAACCCTATCTCTAACCCCAACCCTAAATCTAACCCTAAAGCTAAACCTAAACCTGACACTAACCCTAAGCCTCACTCTAACTCTAATTCGAAAACCTAACACTAACCCTAAATCTAACTCTAATATTAACCCAAACACTAAACCTTTCCTTAACCCTAACTCTAACCGTAACACTAACCATAACATAACACTAACCATAATATAACACTAACCCTAACTAACATGACCCCTAACCCTAACTTTAACCCTAACCCTATCATTAACCCTAAATCTAACTCTAACCTTAACCCAAACACTAAACCTAACTTTAACCCTAACTCTAACCATAACATTAACCCTAACCTTTACTCTAACACGACCCCTGAACCTAACCCTAACACTAACTCTAAGCGTAGAACTAAACCTATTCCTAACCCTAACCCTAAACCTAAACCTAAAACTAACACAAACCTTAAACCTTACCCTAACACAAACTGTAACCCTAACCCTAACCCTAGTTTAACCCAAACCTTAACTGTAATTCTAACCCTAATCCTAAACTTTACCCTAACCCTAACCCTAACATTATCTCTAGCCCTAACCCTAAACCTAAAATAACCTAACCCTAACCCTCAACCTAACTCTAACCCTAATCCTAACCTTTATCATAACCCTAACTATAACCCAAACCATAACCCCTACACAAACCCTAATGCTAAACCTTACACTTACCTAAACCCTAATCCTAACACTAACCCTAACCCTAATACTAACAATAAAACTAACTCTAAATGTAACCATAAATCTAACCCTAATTTTACCCTAATCGTAAACATAACCCTAACCCTAACACAAACCCTGAACCTCATCCTAACACATACCCTACCAGAACCCTAACTCTAACCCTAAAAGAAACCCTAAACTTAACCCTAAAACTAACCCTAAAATAATACTAATCCTAACTTTAACCCTAACCCTAATCCTAAACCTAAAACTAACCATAACAATATATCTAAACCTTACTCTAAACCTAAAGCTATCCCTAAACCTAACCCTAATCCTAACACTAACTCTAAATCTACGTATAACCCTAACCCTACCCCTAACACTAAGCCTAACTGTAACCCTAATCATAAACCTAAAGCTAACACTTACTCTAACCTTAATCCTAACACAATCCCTAAACCTAACCCTAACCCTAACCTAACCCTAAACCTAACCCTAACCCTAACATTAACCTTAATCCTAACCTTTACCCAAAACCTAACACCAACATTAACCCTGCCCTATCCCTAACCAAATCCTAAACCTAACCCTAAAAATAACCCTAACACCAATCCTAACCTTAACACCAACCCTAACCCTATCCATAACCCTAACTGTTAAAGCAATCCTAACCCTAACCTTAACCCTAACACTAATCCTACCCCTATCCTTAACCTTAATGGTAATCTTAATCATAACCCTAACCCTAACCCTAACCCTATTTTTACCTTAACACAAACCCTAACCCATTCCATAACAGTAACCCTAACCCAAAACCTAACCCTAAAACTAACAATAATTTTAACCCTAACACAAACAATAACCCTGACCCTAACACTAATCAGAACTTTAACCTTTAACCTAACCCTAACCCTACCCATAACCCTAACCCTAACACTAACCCTAACAGAAACCCTAACTGAACCCTAAACCTAACTTTGTCCCTAATTTTAACCCTAACCCTAACACTAACTCTAACATTAACCGTTACCCTAACCCTAAAAGTCATCTAATCCTAGCCCTAAACCTGACACTAACCCTAATCCTAAACCTAACACTAACCCTAAACCTAACTGTTACCCTAAACCAAACACTAACACTAACCCTAACCTTAACCCTAACACTAATACTAACCCAATCCACAATCCTAACCCTAAACCTAATCCTAAGAGTAACCCTAAACATAACCCTAACCCTAAAGCTAACCCTAACACATATCCTAACCCAAACACTAACCCGAAATTTAACCCTAACCCTAACACTAACCCTAACACTAAACCTAAACCTAACCCTAACACTAAATCTCACCACAATACTAGCCCTAACCTTAACACTAAATCTAACCCAAACCCTAACCCTAACTGTAACACTAACTCTAAACCGTAAACCTACACCTTACCCTAACACTAACCCCAAACCTAACCATAACAGAACCCTATTTCTAACCCTAACCGTAACCCTAACACAAACCCACATCCTAACAATAACCTAATACAAACCCTAACTTTAACTCTAACCCTAACACAAACCCTAACCCTAACCCTAAACCTTGCCTAACCCTAACACTAACAATAACCCTAACACTAACTTTAACTCTTAACCTAACACAAATCCTCACCCCAACTATAACTGTATAACTAACACTAACCCTAACTCTAAGCCTAAACCTCTAAGCCTAAACCTAATACTAACACTAAACCTTACATTTCGTCAAACTGTAAGACTAACATTACACCTAACCATAGCCCTAAACATCACACTAACCATAACTCTAATCCTAACGCTAAATCTAACCCTAACATTAACCCCAAACCTAACCCTAACAGAAACCCTAACCCTAAACCTAACACTAACCCTAATACTAAACCTAAAACTAAACCAAACACTAATTCTAAAACTAACCATAACCCTAACCTGAACCCTAACCCTAACCCTAACCCTATCACAAGCACTAACACTAAACCTAACACTAACCCTAACCCTAACCCGAATCTTAACCCTAACCCTAAATGTAAACCTAATCTTAACTTTAACCCTAACCCTAACAAAACCCTAACACTAACTGTAACCCTAAACCTAACCATAACCATAACACTAATCCTAACCCTAAAAATAAACCTAATTCTAACCCTAAACCTAAACCTTTACCCTAACCCTAACCCTAACCTGAATAATAACCCTAACCCTAACACTAACCCTAACCATAACCCTAACTCTATCCCTAACCTTAACGTAACCCTACCCATAACCCTAACACTAACACAGACCCTAACCTAACCCTAAACCTAAACCTGTCCTAACCCTAACCCTAATATTAACACTAACCCTAACCCTGACCCTAACCCTAACCCTAACACTCACCTAATCCTAATCTTATACCTAATAATAACCCTAACACTAAACCTTAACCAAACTATAACCAAAAACCAATCTCTAATGCTAATCCTATCCCTAATTCTAACACTAATTCTAACCCTTTCCCTAACCCTAGCCCTACCTCTAACCCTATCCCTTACCCTAAGCCAAATCTTCATCCTAATGCTACCCTTGTCCTATCCATAATTCTTAGCCTTCCCCAAACCCTAACTCTATTACTAGTCCTAAACATAGCCCTCTTTCTAACCCTAACCCTAACCTTGACCCTTATTCTGAACCTAACACTAACCCTAGATCTAAACCTGACCCTAACCTTAAACTGAACCCTAACACTACATCTACCAGTAAACCTATACCTAAAACTAACAGTAACAGTAGCACTAGACAAACCTTATTTTAAATAGAGTCATAAATATAGGCCTAGCCCTAAACAACAAACTAGCACTAGCCCTAACAATAACCATTAACCTAACATAAAGACTAAACCTCTCACTAGACCAAACACTAGTCCTAATTGTGGCTCTAAACCTAAAACTAACCCTAACCACACAGTGACACTTAATCAAATAGAAACCCTAGCTATAAACCTTATCCTAAACCAAAAGCTAACACTAACACTAGATTTATTCATTACCCTTACCCTAAAGCTAGTTATAACCATATCCCTCACTCTTACATTACCCAAGACCTAACGTTAGTCTTAAACATCACACAAAACTTAGCCCTTATCCTAGCCCTAAACCTAGCCCTAATCATAACACTAACCATAACCTTAGACCAAACCCTATTGCTAACCCTTGCCCTAGCCCTAAACCTAGCTCAAACTCTAATCTTTAGCCTACAGATAACCCTAACCCTAAATCTAACACTAGCCCTGACACAAACCCTAACGCTTGCCCTAGCCCTAACCCTAGCTCAAATGCCTACACTTACCCTAAACCTAACCCTAACATTAACCCTAGGCCTAACCCTAATCCTAACTTTAATCCTAACCTTAACCCTAGCCTTAACATTAGCTCTAAACCTATCCATTGCCCTAAAGATAAGCCTAACCCAAATGCTATCCCTAGGCCTAACAATAACCCTATCGTTAACACTAACCCTATCCATTACTCTAAACCTAACTGGAACCATAAACCTAATTCTATTCATTACTCAAACCCTAACCTGAATCCACCGCTAATTCAAGCATAAATCCTAAATCTTAACCTAAACCAAACCCTACCCTGACTCTGACCCTAATAATACACAAGGCTCTAACATTGACCCTTACCCTACACCTAAACCTTACAATAGACATAGCCATAACCTAACACTAAAACTAAAACTAACGATAAACCTAGACTTGACATTAACTCTATCCCTAATACTAGCCGTAGCCCTAACAGAAACGCTCAACCTAGCCCTAAACCTAGACTTAATCCTAACCCAAACCCTAACCTTAGTCCTAACCCTAATTCTAACCCTTGCCCTAGCCCTAGAGCTAGCTATAACCCTATACCTTCCCCTAAACCTAATCCTAACCCTAACACTAACACTAACACTAACCCTAACATAAGGCCTAACTCTAACACTAACCCTAGCACTAGTCCTAGCCCAAATTTAGCCCTAACCCTAAACTTACACCTAACTTTAGCCTAAAGACTAACTTGAAATATGAATCTAGCCCTATTTCTAGTTCTAACCCTATCTGTTACCATAACCCTAACACAAGCCCTAAACTTAGCCCTAACCCTAGCAATAGCCCTAAACCTAGATCTAACCGTAACAATAAATCTAAGCCTAAACTTCACCCTACCATTAGCTATAACACTATTGCTAATCATAAAACTATCCCTAACCCTAGGCCCAGTTCTAAAACAAAACTGAGCCATAGCCCTTTCGCTAACCCTACATAACCTTAATGCTAGACCTGATATTAGCCCTATCCCTAGACATAATCCTAGTTCTAAGTCAAGCCTTAATCTTTACCCTGACCTTAACCCCAGCCCTATCTATAATTTTATCCCTTGTCCTAGCACTAAACATAGCTGTAACATCATACTTTACCATAACACTAACACTAACCTTAACCCTAGCCCTAAACCTAGGCCTAAACATAACACTAACTCTAGCACTAATCCTAGGCCTAATTTCGGCCTAACACTAAACCTAACCCTATCCCTAACCCTAAGACTAACTCTAACTATCATCCTAGCCCTAGCTCTAGTTATAAAAATACCCCTTACCATAAACCAAAACCTAGCCCTATCCCTAGCCCAATCTTAGCACTAACCTTTGCCTTACCCCTAAACCTGGATCAAACCCTAACCTTAAGCCTAAATCTCACCCTAACACTAGCCCTAACAGCAATGATAATTGGAAAACTAGCCCTAATCCTAACCTAGCCCTAAAACAAAACTGAGCCATTAACCTAACCCTAACCCTTAACCTAAACCAAACACTAACCCTAAATCTAGCCCTAAACCTTGCCATAATTTGAGTGCTAAACCTAACCCTAGGAGTAACCCTGACCCTGACTCGGATCCTATCACTAACCCTAGCTCTATACATTGCCCTAATGCTAACCATAGAACCAGCTGTAATCAGAAACCAAGTTTTTTCATTAGCCATAGCCCTAAAGCTAACACAAATCCTAGTGCTAATCCAAGCTCTAACCCGAGGTTTAACCCTAAGTCTAACCCTAACCCTAACCTTAACCCTAGCCCTAAACCAATCCCTAACCCTAATCCTACCTCTAAACCCATCCCTTTTCCTATCCAAACCCTCACCATAATGTTACCTCGTCCTAACCCTAATCCTTAGCCTACCCCAATCCCCAACTCTATTACTAGTTCTAACCCTAGCCCTCATTCTATCTGTAACTCTAACCCAAACACTGACCCTTATTCTGACTCTAAAACTAACCCTAGAACTAAACCTCACACTAACCATAAACCAGACCCTACCCCTACCCCTACCAGTAAACCTGTACCTAAACCTAACAGTAACACTAGCACAAGACCAAACCTAATCTTAAATATAATCATAAATCTAGCCCTAGCCCTAAACAAAACTTTGCACTAGCCCTAAAAATAACCCTTAATCTAACCTAAAAAATAACCCTGTCACTAGACCCAACACTAGTCCTAATTATGGAACTAACTCTAACCCTAACCCTAACCCTAACCTATAGCCCTAATACTAGCCATAAACACCAGACAAACCTAGCCTTATCCTAGCCCTTAACCTAGCCCTTATCATAACCCTAGCCCTGACCCTAACCCTAACCCTCTCCCTAGCCCTAAATCAAGCTCATACTCTACCACTTACCATAAACCTAACCCTAGTCCTAATCCTAAACTTAACCCTAGCACTAACCTTAGCTCTAACCCTATCCATTACCCTAAAGAAAAGCCTAACCCAAATGCTTGCACTAGGCCTAACCATAACCCTATTGCTAACACTAAACCTATACATTACTCTAAACTTAACCGGAAACATAAACCTAATTCTATCCATTACACTAACCCTAATCTGAACCCACTGTTAATTCAAGCATTAACCCTAAATCTTAACCTAAACCAAACCCTACCCAGACCCTGACCCTAATAATATACCTAGCTCTAAACTTGACCCTTACCCTACACCTAAACCTTACAATAGACATAGCCATAACCTAACACTAAAACTAATACTAACCATAAACCTAGACCTGACATTAGCCCTAGCCCAAATCCTAGCCGTAGCCCTAACACAAACCCTCAGCCTAGCCCTAAACCTAGTCTTAATCAAAACCTGAACCCTAACCTATCCCTAACCCTAATTCTAACTCTCTCCATATCCCTAAACCTAGCTATAACCCCCTCCCTTTCCCTAAACCTAACCCTATCCCTAACACTAACACTAACCCTAATCCTAATCCTAGCCCTAACCCTAACTCTAACCCTAGCGTTAATCCTAGCCCTAATTTAAATGTTATTTTTTAAAGAGAGAGAGAGAGAGAATTTTAATATTTATTTTTTTAGTTTTCGGCGGACACAACATTTGTTTGTATGTGGTGCTGAGGATCAAACTAGGATGGCAGGCAAGCCAGGCGAGCGCGCTACTTCTTGAGCCACATCCCCAGCTCCCTAGCCCTAATTTAGCCCTAATGTTAAACTTACCACTAACCCTAGCCCTTAGACTAACTCTAACCTTCGCCCTAGCCCTATTTCTAGTTCTAACACTATCTGTTATCATAACCGTAACACTAGCCCTAACTTTAGCCCTAACCATAGCCCTAGGCTTAAACCTAGATCTAACCATAACAATTAATATAAATTTAACCTCAACTTACTACTAGCCCTAACACTATCGCTAATCCCCCCCAAACAAAAATCCTAGCCCTAACGCTAGCCCTAGCTCTAAAACAAAACTGAGCCATAGCCCCAACCCTAACCCTAACCTAAACGTAACCCTAAAACTGACATTAGCCCTATCCATAATTCTTAACCTAACACTAACACAAATCCTAACCCTACACCTAGACTTAACCCTCGCCCTAATTTGAGTCCTATCCCTAATCCTAAAAGTAACACTGATCCTGACTCTGACCCTAACACTAACCCTATCTCCTTTCATCCCCCTAAATCTAAACCTAATATTAACACTAGACCTAGACCTAATGCTAACCCTAACACTAGCCCTAATCGTAACCCTAGTTCTTCCATTAGCCATAGTCCTACACTAGCCCTATTGTAACCCAAAACCTAGCCCTAATCCGAGCCCTAACTCTAGATTTAATCTTAGCCCTAACCATCCCTAGCCCTAACACTGAACCTAAACCTAAACCTAAACCTAACCCTAAACCTTATCCCAACCCAAAACCTATACCGAACCATAGACCTATTCTTAACCATAACATTAGCCCTAAACCTAGATACAATTTTATCCATTACCCTAAAAATAACCCTAAGCAAATTCAAACCCTAGGCCTAACCTAACCATAGCCCTAACCTGACCATAATCCTAGTCCTAACAGTAGCTCTAATCCTATCCATTACCTGAACTATATCTTTAAACAAATTCTAACCCTAGGCCTAACTCTAACCCTATGCCTTAGCCTCACCCTGTCCAAAAATTATACTAAAACTAACCTGAATCTGAAACCTAACCATATCCATTACCCTAACCCTAATTCTAATTTTAGCACTAACCCTAAACCTTAACCAAAACCATAGCCTAACACTGACTCTAACTCTAATAATACCCCTAGCTGTAAATCTGACCCTAATGCTCAACTAACCCTTACAATAGACCTGGCAATAAACCTAAACCTAAAGCTTTCCCTAACCATAATCCTAGAACTGACATTATCCCTAGACCTAACCCTAGCCCTAACCCTAACACAAACTCTACCCCTAATCCTAGCCCTAAGCCTAGCATTAATCCTTATCCTAACCTTAATGGGAGCCCTAACCCTAATTTTATCCCATGCCCTAGCTGTAATATTATACCTAACCCTAACCCTAACACTAACCCTAATCCTAGCTCTAACTCTAGGCCAAAACCTAACACTAACCCTAGGGCTAATGCTAGCCCTAATTTAAACCTAATCTTAAACCTAATCCTATCCCTAGCCCTAAGACTAACTCTAACTCTTGTCCCAGTCCTATCCAAAGTTCAAAATTTATCCCTTACCGTAACCCAAATCTAGCCCTATCCCTAGCCCCAACCCTAACTGTAACAATCACCCTAGCCCTAAACCTGGTAGTAATCACTAACCTTAAGCCAAAACCTCACCCTAACACTAGCCCTAAACCTAATGCTAATTGGAAAAGTAGCCCTAAATTCCCTAGCCCTAAAACAAAATTGAGCCATAATCCTAACACTAACCTTTAACCTAAATCTAACACTAACCTAAACCTATGCCTAAACTTAGCCCTAATTTGAGTCCTAACCCTAACCATAGAAATAACCCTGAATCTTAGTCAGTCCCTAACAGTACCCCTAGCTTTAAACATTGCCATAACACTTAACCCTAGAACTAGCCGTAAGCAGAAAACTAGTTCTTTCATTAGCCATAGCCCTAATGCTAACACAAATCCTAGCCCTAATCCGAGCCCTGACTCTAACCCTCACTCTAACCGTACCTTTAACCCTATGCCTTACCCTAAGCCAAGCCCTCTCCCTAATGCTACTCTAGTCCTAAACTTAATCCTTATCCAACACCAAACCCTAACTCTATAACTATTCCTAAACCTAGCCCTCATTCTAGCTTTAATCCTAATTTAAACCCTGACCCTTATTCTGACCCTCACATTAACCCTAGATCTAAACCTGACCCTAACCTTAAACTGAACCCTAACACTACCTCTGCCGGTAAACCTATACCTAAACCTAACAGTAACACTAGCACTAGACCAAACCTAATCCTAAATATAGTCATAAATCTAGCCTTAGCCCTAAACAAAAACCTAGCACTAGTCCTAACAATAACCCTTAACCTAATGTAAAGATTAAACCTATCACTAGACCAAACGCTAGTCCTAATTGTGGCCCTAACCATAATACTAACCCTAACACACCAATTACCCTTAACCTAATAAAACACTAGCTCTAAACCTTACCCTAAACCAAACCCTAACCCTAACACCAGACTTATCCATTACCCTGACCCTAACACTAGCCATAACCATATCCCTAGCTCTTACATTACCCATAGCCCTAATGTTAGCCCTAAACATCACAGAAGACTTACCCCTTATCCTAGCTCTAAACCTAGCCCTAATCATAACCCTAAGCATAACCTTAGACCTAACCATAATGCTAACTCTCTACCTAGCCCTAACCCTAGCTCAAACTCTAATCCTTTGTCTAAACATAACCCTAAACCTAAACCTAACCCTAGCCCTGACTCAAACCCTAAACCTTGCCCTATCCCTAACCCTTGCTCAAATGCCTACACTTACCCTAAACCTAATCCTAAACATAACCCGAGCCCTAACCTTAGTTCTAACCCTATCCATAACCGTAAAGATAAGGCTAACACAAATTCTATCCCTAGGCCTAATGATAACCCTTTCGCTAAAACTAACCCTATCCATTACTCTAAACCTAATTGGAACCATAAACCTAATCCTATCCATTACCTATCAAGAACCCTAAAGCTAATTCAATCCTTAAACCTAAAACATAACCTAAACCAAACCCTACTCGGACCCTGACTCTAATAATACACCTAGCTCTAAACCTGACCCCTACCCTAAACCTATCCCTTATACTACACATAGCTATAACCTAACACTAAAATTAATACTAAACATAAACCTAGACCAAACCTTAACCCTAGACCTAATACTAGCCCTAACCCTAACACACCCTCAGTGTAACCCTAAACCTAGCCTAAATCCTAACACAAACCCTAACCTTACTCCTAACCCTAATTGTAACCCTCACCATAGACCTAAAGCTGGCTATAACCCAATCCCTTGGCCTAAACCTTATCCTAACCCTAACCCTAGGTCTAACCCTAACACTAAGCCTAGCACTAATCCTAGCCCTAATTTAGCCCTAACCCTAAACCTATCCCTAACTCTAGCCCAAAGACTAACTCGAACTCTCGCCCTAGCCCTATTTCTAGTTCTAACTCTATCCTTTACCATAACCCTAACAATAGCCCTAACCTTAGCCTTAACCTTAGCCAGAGCCCTAAACATAGATCTAACCATAACAATAAATCTAAGCCTAAACTTCACCCTGCCACTAGCCCTAACACTATCACTAATCATAAAACTAGCCCTGAACCTAGGCCTAGTTCTAAAACAAAACTGAGCAATAGTCCTATCCCTAATCCTAGCCTAACCTTAACCCTAGACCTGACATTAGCCCTATCCATAGACCTAATCCTAGTTCTAAGCCTAGACTTAATCCTAACCCTAATTTTAACACTAGATCTAACCCTAATTTATTTTTAACCTAGGCCTAAATCTAACACTAACCCTAGCACTATTCCTAGCCCTAATTTAGCCCTAACAGTAAACCTAACCCTATCCCCATCCCTAAGATTAACTCTAACTCTCACCCTAGCCTTATCCCTAGTTCTAAACATATTCGTTACCATAACCCAAACACTAACCCTATCCCTGGCCCCAAACTTAGCCCTAACATTTGCCCAAGGTTTAAACCTGGATCTAAAACTAAAATTAAGTATAAACCTCAACCTAACACTAGCCCTAACCCTAATGCTAATTGGAAAACTAGCCCTAACAATACCCTAGGCCTAAAACAAAATAGAGCAATAAACCTAACCCTAACCCTTAAATTATACCAAACCCTAACCCTAAACCTAGCCCTAATTTGAGTCCTAACACTAACCCTAGAAATAACCCTGACACTGACTCAGCCCCTAACACTAACCCTAGCTCTAAACATTGCCCTAATGCTAACCCTAGAACTAACCCTAAACAAAACTTAGTTCTTTCATTAGCCTTTATCATTAGTTCAATTCATAGCCTTAATGATAAAACAAATCCTATCCCGAATCCAAGACTTAACTCTATTTTTTAACTTTAAACCTATCCCTAACCCTAGCCATAAACTTAACCCTAACCCTAAGCCTATATTAAACCCTATCTCTTTCCATAAGCCAAACCCTCAATCTAATGCTACCCTAGTCATAAACTTAATCCTTAGCCTACTTCAAACCCTAGCTCTATTACTAGTCCTATCCTATCCCTCATTCTAGCTTTAAACCTAACCCTAACCTTGACTCTCATTCTGATCTAACACTAACCCTAAGTTTAAACCTGACCCTAACAGTAAACTGAACCCTAAAACTTCCCATACTGGTAAATCTATACTTAAAGATAACAGTAACACTAGCACTAGACAAAACCTAATCCAAAATATACTCATAAATCTAACCCTAGTCCTCAACAAAAACCTAGCACTAGCCCTAAAAATAACCGTTAACCTAACTTAAAGACTAACCGTATCCCTAGACCCAACTCTAGTTGTAATTCTGGAACTCACACTAAATCTAACCCTATCCTGAAAAATGACTTTTAACCCTAAACAAACTCTAGCTCTAAACCTTATCCTAACCCAATACCAAACCCTAACATTAGACATAGACATAACCCTGACCCTAAAACTAACCATAAACACATTCCTAACTCTTATATTTGCCATAGCCCTATGTTAGCCCTAAACCTCACACAAAACCTAGCCCTTATCCTAGCCCTAAACCTAGCCCTAATCATAACACTAAACATAACCCCAGACCTAAGCCTAATCCTACCCTCACCTGAGACCTAAAACTAGCTCAAACTCTAACCCTTACCCTAAACATAACCCTAACCCTAACGCCAGACCTGACTCTAACCCTAACCCTCTCCCAAGACCTAACCCAAGCTCAAATGCTAATACTTAAACTAAAACTATACCTGACACTAACCCTAGGCCTCACCCTAACCCTAGCCCTAATCATAACCTTATCCCTAGCCATAACCTTAGCTTTAACACTATCCATTACCCTAAAGATGAGCCTAACTCATATGCTAACCCTAGGCATACTCTAAATCAAACCTGAACCCTAAACCTAATCCTATCCATTACCCTATCCATAACCCTAACCCTAAAGCTAATTCAATCCTTAACCCTAACCTTAACCTAAACAAAACCCTACCTGGACTCTGATCCTAATAATAATACACCTAGCTTTAAACTTGACCCTTACCTAAACCTAACCCTTACACTAGACCTAGCCATAACCTAACCCTTAAATTAACACTAACCATAAATCTAGACCTGACATTACCACTATACCTAATCCTAGCCCTAGCCCTAACACAGACCTTCATCCTAGCACTAAACATAGCCTTAATCCTAACCCTAGCCCTAACCCTAATTCTAACCCTCGCCCTAGCCCTAAACCTAGCTATAACCCAACACTTCCCCTTCCCCTAACCCTAACTCTAGCACTAAAAAATGCCCTAATTTATCCCTAATCCTAAACTAACCCTAACCCTAGCCCTAAGACTAACTCTAACTCTTGCCCTAGCCCTATTTCTAGGTCTAACTCTATCTGGTAATAACCCTAACCTTAGCCCTAAACATAGCCATAGCCCTAAACCTAGATCTAACCATAACAATAAATCTAAGCCTAAAACTCACAATACAACTAGTACTAACACTATCACTAATCCTAAAATTAGCTCTTGCTGTTAAACAAAACTGTGACAAAGCCCTAACCCTAACCATAACCAAACCATAATACTAGACTTGAAATTAGACTTATCCCTAATTCTTACCCTAACCCTTACACAAACCCTAACCCTACACCTAGCCTTAACCCCAGCCCTAATTCGAGGCTATCCTTAACTCTGATCAGTAACCCTGATATTGACTCTGACAGTAACACTAACCCTATCTCTAATCATCAACCTAAACCTAAACCTAATCTACACACTAGATTTAGACATAATGTTAAAATTGACACTAGTCCTAATCATAACCCTAATTCTAACATTAGCCCTAGTCCTAAATAGCCCTAACCTAACTCAAAATCTAGACCTAGAAGATCCCTAACCCTAGCTTTAACCCTAGCCTTAACCCTAAACCTAGCCCTAAAACTTAACCTAAACCTAACCATAAACCTAAACCTTGTCCTAACCCGAAATCTAACACAAGTCATAGCCCTAATTCTAACCTTAATCCTAGCCCTATCCCTAGCTCTAATCTTATCCATTACCCTAAACATAATCCTAACCAAATTCTAACCCTAGGCCTAACACTAACCATTGCTCTAACCTAACAATAACCCTAGTCCTAAATGTAGCTCTAATCCAATCTATTACCCTAAACATAATCCTAACCGAATTCTATCCCTAGGCCTAAATCTAACCCTATACCTAAACCTAAACTTGTTTATTACTCTAAATCTAATCTTAACCTAAACTTAACCATATCCATTACCCTAACCCTAACACTAACCCTAAAGCCAATTTGAGCCCTAAGCCTAATCCTTAACCTAACACATACCCTAAACCTGACTCTGACCCTAATAATACCCCTAGATGTAAACCTGAACCTAAACTTCAACCTAACACTTACAATAGATCTGGCCATAATCCTTACCCTAAAACTATCCCTAACCTTAACCCTATACCTGACTTTAGCCCTATTCCTAATCCTAGCCCTAACCCTAACACAAATCCCAACCCTAATCCTATCCCTAAACCTAGCCTTAATTCTAACCATAACATTAACCCTAGCCCTAACCATAATTTTATGCTTTGCCCTAGCCCTAAATGTAGCTGTAACATTATACCTTACCCTAACCCTAATGTTAACCCTAACCCTAGCCCTAAACCTAGGCCTAAACCTACCACTAACCAAAGCTCTAATCTAGCCCTAATTTAGCCCTTACCTTAAACCTAACTCTATCCCTAGGCCTAAGAGAAACTCTAACTCTCGCCCTATCCCTTTCCCTAATTCTAAACCTATCCATTACCATAACCCAAACACTATCTCTATCCCTACCAGCAACGCTAGCCGTAACCTTAACCCTAGCCCTAAACTTGAATCTAACCATCACCTTTAGCCTAAAGCTCACTCTAACACTAGCCCTAACCCAAATGCTAATTGGAAAACTAGCCCTAGCAGTACCCTAGCCCTAAAACAAAATAGGGCAATAACCGTAACCCTAACCCTTAACCTAAACCAAACCCTAACCCTACATCTAGCCCTGAACATAGCCCTAATTTGTGTCCTAACCCTAACACTAGAAGTAACCCTGACTCTTTTTCGGACCCTAAAAGTAACCCTAGCTCTAAACATTGACCTAACGCTAAACCTGGAACTAGCCCTAATCAGAATCCTAGTTCTTTCATTAGCTGTAGCCCTAATACTAATACAAATCCTAGCCCTATTCCAAGCCCTAAACCTAGGTTTAACCCTAAACCTAACCATAACCCTAACCCTAATCCTAAATCTACCTCTAACCCTATCCCTTACCCTAAGCCAAACCCTCACCCTAATGCTACCCTAGTCCTAACTATAATCCTTAGCCTAAATCAAACCCTATCTCTATTACTAGTCCTAACCCTAGCCCTCATTCTATCTCTAATCTTAACTCTAACCCTGACCCTTATTCTGACCCTAACATTAACCCCTGGTCTAAACCTAACACTAACCATAAAGCGAACCCTAACACTACCACTATCAGTAAATATATACCTAAACCTCACAGTAACACTAGCACTAGACCAAATCTAATCTAAAATAGAGTCATAAATCTAGCCTTAGACCTAAACAAAAACATAGAACTAGCCCTAACAATAACTGTTATCCTATCATAAAGACTAACTCTATCCCTAAACCCAATGCTAGTCCTAAATCTGGCCCTCACCCTAAACCAAACCCTACCCCGAAAAATGACTATTACCCCAAAACAAACCCTAGCTCTAAATCTTATCCTAACCCAAAACCTAACTACAACCCTAGACTTATCCATAACCCTAAACCTAAAACTAGCCATAACCATATCCCTAGCTCTTACATTACCCATAGCCCTAATGCAAGCCATGAACCTCACACAAAACATATCCTAGTCCTTATTGAAACCCTAAGAAGCCTAGACCTAACACTAAGCCTAGCCCTCAGCCTAAACCTAATTCTAGCTCAAATTCTAACCTTAATCAAAACATAACCCTAACCTTAACCCTAACTTTAGCCCTGACTCTAACCCTAACCCTGACACTAGCCCTAATCTTAGCTCAAATGCTAACACTTACCCCAAACCTAACCCTGACACTAACCGTAGGCCTAACCCTAACCCTAGTCCTAAATCTAACCTAAACCTTAGCCCTAACCTTAGCTCGAACCCTAACCCTATTCCTAATGCTAATTTAAGACTTAACCCTAAATCTTAACCAAACCCTACTCGAACCCTGGCCCTATAATACACCTAGCTTTAAACATGACCCTTAACCTAAACCTAACTCTTACACTAGACCTAGCCATAACCTACCCCTAAAACTAACCATAACCATGAACCCAGACCTGATATTAGCCCCCACCCTAATCCTAGCCCTAATTCTAACACAAACACTAGTCCTCATCTTAGGCATTTACCTAGCCTTAATCCTAACACAAACCCTAACTCTAGCCCTATCTCTAAATTTAACCCTAGCCCTAGACCTGAACTTAGGTATAACCCCATCCTTTCTTCTAACCCTATCACTAACCCTAACCCTAACACAAACCATATCTCTAGCCCTAACAATAGGTCTAACCCTAACACAAACATTAGCACTAATCCTAGCCGTAATTTAGCCTTAAACCTAACTCTACCCCTAATCTTGGCCTAAGACTAACCCTAACTCTCCTCCAGCCCTATTTCTAGTTCTAACCCTATCCATTACAATAAACCTAACACAAGCCCTAACCTTAGACCTAACCCTAGATCTAACCATAACTCTACATTGGACCCTAACCCTAAGCCTAATCCTCAACCTACCACTATACCTAACACTAATGCTAATCCTAAAACTAGCCATAACCCTAGCCTAATCCCTTAAACAAAAGTGAGCCATTGTCCTAACCCTAAATGTTAACCTAAACCAAACCCTAACCCTAAACCTAGCCATAACCTTCTAGCTCTAATTCTTGTCCTAGTCCTAAAATTAACACTGACCCTGATTTATATTCTAACACTAACCTTAATTCTAAATATCACACTAACACTAAAGATAGCACTAACACTGGATCTAGACCAAATACTAACTCTAATCATAACCTTAGTTCTTATATTAGCCATGGCCCTAACCCTATTCCTAAACCTAACAGAAAAACTAGGCCTAATCTGAGTCCTTACCCTAGATGTAAACCTAAACCTAAACCTAGCCCTAGCCCTAAACCTAGCTCTAACTCTATCACTTACCCTAAGCCAAACCCTATCCATAATGATAACTTTAGTCCTAATCCTAATCCTAGCCTAATCCAAACCTTAACCACATTACTAGTCCTAAACCTAGCCTGCATTCTAGCTCTAACCCTAACTCAAATCATTACCCTAACACAAACCCTCAGTCTAAATCTGACCCTAACCCTAAACCTGACCCTAAAACTAACCCTACCAGTAAACTTATACTTAAACCTAAGCCTAACACTAGCCCTAGACCTAAGCCTAATCCTAAATATTGCCATAACTCTAGACCTAGACCTAAAAAATCCTGAGCCCTATACCTAAAATAATCCTTAACCTAAAGCGAACATTAACCCTATAGCTAGACCTAAACCTAGACCTCATTCTGGCTTTCAACCTAAACCTAACTCTAACCTGAACACTGACCCTAACACTAATACTAAACCTAGCTCTAAAACTGAACCTAACCAAAAACCTAAACCTAACACTAGACATAGCCATAACCCTAACCATAAAACTAGCTCTAATCAGAACCCTAGATCTTATATTACACATAGCTTTAACCCAGGGCATAAAGCTAACACAAAACCTAGCCCTAATCTGAGGCCTAATCCTACCCTAAGCATAAACATAATCTGAAATGTAGCCCTAACCCTAACCCTCGCCTTAGACACAACCCTAGCTCAAAGCTTAACCCTTAGCCTAAACATAACCCTAGTCCTATTCATAAACATAAACCAAAACTAGCCCTAATCCTAAACTTAACCTTAGTACTAACCCTACCTCTAAACCTAATATTACCCTAAACCTAACCCTAACCCTACTAATAATCTTAGCCCTAAACCTAACCCTATCCCTAACCCTAATCATAAACCTAACCCTGGACATGACCCTAAACCTAACTCTTGCCATAAACTTAACCCTAAACCTTACCATAAATCAAAACTAAACCTATCCCTGAACCTAAATTTAACCATAACCTAAACTTAACCTTAAAAGTAATCTTACATCTAATACAATACATTACTCTAAAACTAACCCTAACCCTAATGAAAACACTAGACATAACCCAAACCCTAACCATAACCATAAACATAACCCTAACCTAGACCTAACACTAAACCTAACACTCCCTAGCCCTAACCGTACCTTAAACCCTAACCCTTACACTAACCCTAACCCTAGCCCTAGCCCTAATCATAACCCTATCTCTAGCCCTAACCCTAGTATTAAAGCTAGCCCTAATCCTAGCCCTAATATAGTCCTATTACTAACCCTAACCCTTACCCTAGAATTAAGACTAACTATAATTCTCACAAAAGACCTATCCCTGCTCCTAACCCTATCCCTTACCATAACCTTAACCCAAGCCCTAACCTTAGTCATAATACTTGCCCTAGCACTAACCTATCTCTAAAACTAACCCTAAACTGAGGCCTCAGCCTAACCCAGAAATTAAATCTAACCCTAATGGTATTCCTAAAATTAGCCCTAACCCTAGCCCTAGCCTTAAAAGAAAACTGAGCCATACCCCTAATACTAACCTTTACCCTAGACTCTAGACTAAACACTAACCCTACACCAGCCCTAACCCTAAACCTAACCATGAACCTGATTCATATCCAAACACTAAACCTAGCTCTAAACATCACCCTAAGCTTAAAACTAACCCTAACACTAGGCCTAGCCCTAAACTCAACCATAAAATTAACCCTAATCGTAACCCTATTTCTTACAATACCCATAACCATAACACTAGCCCTAACCCTAATACAAACTAGCCCTAATCTGAGCCGTAAAACGAGCTTTAACCCTAAACCTAACTCTAACCCTTGTCCTAATCTTAGCTCTAACACTATCGCTTACCCTAAGCCAAACCCTCACCCTAATGCTAACTGTATTCTTAGCCTAACCAAAACCTAACTCTATAAGTAGTCCTAACCCTAGCCTTCATTCTAGATCTAACCATAACCCAAACCCTAACCCTAACCCTGACCATTATTCTGATGCTAACACCAATCTTAGCTCTAAATCTAAACCTGACCCTAAAATGAACCCTAACACTAGCCCTACTGTTAAACTTATACCTAAACCTTACCCTAACACTAGCCCTAAACCTAAACCTAATCCTAAATCTAGCCATAACTATAGCTCTAGACCTAAAGACAAACTAGACCTAGCCTTAAAAATAACCCTTAACCTAACACAAACACTAAACCTACCTCTAGACCTAACCCTAGTCCTATTTCTGGCTTTAACCCAAACCATTACCCTACCCGAACACTGTCCCTGACACTAACACTAAACCTAGCTCTAAAGTTCACCCTAACTCTAAAACTAACCCTAAAACTACACCTAAAACTAACATTAACCATAAAATTAGTCTTAATCATTACACTAATTCTTACATTAGCCATAGCCCTAACCTTACCTATCACAAAATGCCGCAGTCTGGCTGGGCACAAATGCCGCAGTCTGGCTGGGCACACAATCACGAGCCACCACACAGCTTGTAGATTCAAACAGCAACTCTTTATTCCCGAACTCACACCAGCCGTCTACAATCACGTTCTGGGGAAATCCACGCTCTCTGCCCAAATCCACCTCCTCTGCCCAAATTCACCTTCACTGGGCTTCTGTCTCCCAAAATATACTCTGAATCCCGTGAGAACTCAAGGGGAACTCAGGCAGCAGGATACGCCCTATTCCCAGCAGGAATAATCTTAAACCTTAAACCTGGAACCTAAACTGGGAACGCCCTAAACATGATTATCTTAAACCGGGAACACCCTAATCCGCCTTGGTCCTTGAGCAAGGTCACCTACATTCAATGTCACTGCAACATGGGGTACGCTGGCAAGGAAATTGTCATACCTACTTGGCTAATGGCTCCCAGCAACAAAACCTAGCCCTAATCCAAGCCCTACCTTAGATTTAACCCTAAAGATTACTCTAACAATAACCCTAGCCCAAACTATAACCCTAAGCCTAACCCTAGACTTAATCCTAACCATAACCCTAGCCTTAACACTAGCTCTAACCCTATTCATTACCCTAAGACAACTATAATCCTTATGCTAACCCTTGGCGGAACCCTAATCCTAGCACTAGCCTTAATCCTATCTATTAACCTAAACCTAACCTGAACCCTAAACCTAACAGTGTCATTACCCGATCCCTAAATATAAAACTAATTTGAGCCCTAAACCTAAACCTTAACCTAACTCCTACCCTAAACTTGACCCTGACTCTAATAATAATACCCATAGCTCTAAACCTGACCCTAACAAGAAACCTAACATTTACAATAGACCTAGCCATAAACCTAACCCTAAAACTATCCCTAACCATACCCTAGACCTGACATTAGCCCTAGCTCAAATCTAGCCCTATCCCTAATACAAACCTTAGCACAAATCCTAGCAAGGAACCTCACCATCATCATAACCCTAACCCTAATGTTAACCCTAACCTTAACCCTAACTCTCACCCTGGTCCTAAAACTAGCTATATTCCCATCCCTTACCCTAAACCTAACCTAACCCTAAACCTAACACTAACCCTAGCCCTAATCCAAGCCCTAATTTAGCCCTATCCTTAACCCTAACCCTAGCCCTAAGACTAACGCTAACTCTCACACTAGACCTATACCTAGTTCTCACGCTATTCCTTACCATCACCATATACCTTGCCCTAAACGTAGCCCTAACCTAGCCCTATACTTAGCCCTATCATAAACCTAGATCTAAACCTAACTCTAAATTTAACCCTAACCCTAAGACTAAACCTAACAATGACTCTATTCTTATCCCTAATCCTTAACCTAAGCATAAATCTCACACTTACACTAGCTCTAACCATAAGACTAATCATAAAACTAGCCCTAACCCTATCCCTAGCCCTAAAACAAAACCAAGTCATAGAACTAACATTAACCCTTAACCTGAACCAAATTCTAACCCTAAAACTAGCCCTAACCCTATCCCTAATTATAGTCTAACCCTAACCCAAAAACTAACCCTGACCCTGACTCTGACCCTAACACTAACCCTGGCTCTAAATATCATCATCACCGTAAACCTAACCATAACACTAGACCTAGACATAACTCTAAACCTATAACTAGCTGTAATCATAAACCTACTTCATACATTAGCAGTAGCCTTAACCCTAGCCCTAATCTAACCCAAAACCTAGCCTTAATCTTAGTCCTAAATCTAACTTTAACCCTGAACTTAAATCTAACCCTAACCCAAACACTAGCCCTAATCCTATACATAACCCTAGCCCTAACCTTAGGGCTAACCCTATCCATTACCCTAATAATAACCCTAACCCTTCTGATAACCCTAGGCCTAAATCTAATCCTATACATTACACTAAACCAAACCTAAACCCTAAACCTAACCCTGTCATTACCCTAACCCTAAATCTAACACTAATTCGAGCCTGCACCTAAACATTAAATTAACCCAAACCCTAATCCTGACCTTGATTCTAAAGATAACCCTAGATCTAAACCTGAACCTATCCAAAAACCCAACCCTTACACTGGACCAAGCCATGAACCTAACACTAAATCTAACCCTAACTCTAACCCTAGACTTGACATTAGCCATAGCCCTAATAATATCCCTAACTCTAAAACAAATCCTAGTCCTCATCATAGCCCTAAACAAAGCCTTAATCATAACCCTGACCCTAACCCTAGTTCTAACCCTAATACTAACCCTGGCCCTTGCCCTAAGCCTAGCTATAACCACATCCCTAACCCTAAACTAAACCTGAAATCTAACCCTAACCTAGTGGTAACCCTTGCCTTATCCTTAGCCCTAGCACTAACCCTAGATCAAAATCTAACTTTTAATCTAACCCTACCTCAATGCCTAAGCCTAATCCTAAAACTAGCCCTAACCCTAGCCCTAACATAACTCTAGCTGTAATTTAGCCCTATCCCTAAACCTAACCCTAACCCTAGCCCTAAGACTAACTCTCTCATACTAGCCCTATCACTCATTCTAACCCTATTCCTTACCGTAACCCTATACCTAGCCATAACCCTAGTGCTAACCCTTTCTCTATCCTTATCCCTAGCACTAACCTTAGGCAAAGTGTAACTCTAAAACTAGCCTTAACCTGAAGCCTAAGACTATACCTAACACTAGCCCAAACCATAACACTAATCCTAAAATGAGCCATAACACTAGCCCTAGCCCTAAAACAAAACCAAGCCATAGATCTAACCCTAAACTTTAACCTAAACCAAACCCTAACCTTACACCTAGACCTAAACCTAGACTTATTGGAGTTGGAAGCCAAACCCTAAAAATAACCCTGAACCTGACACTGACCCTAATACTTCTAGCTCTAAACATCACCCTAAGAGTAAACCTAACCCTAACCCTAAATCTAGCACTAAAACCCTAAAACTAGCCCTAATTTTGAACCTAGTACTTACATTAGCTGTAAACCTAACCCTATCCCTAACATAACCCAAAACCTAGCCCTAATCAGAGCCCTAACCCTAGCTTTAAACCTAACCTAATCCTAACACTAGCCCTAATTGTAACCATAACTTTAGCCTTAAATTTATCTCTAACTCTATCCATTAACATAACCATAATCCAAACCATAATGATAACCCTAAGCATAAACCTAACCCTATCCCGAATCCTAAAGCTTCCATTACCCTAAACCTAACCTGAATCCTATATCTAACTCTATCATTACCCTAACCCTAATCCTAAAACTAATTCAAGCTAAAAATTGAAACTTTAACCTATCTCAAACCCTAACCCAGACCTTGACCCTAATAATACACCTAGCTCTAAACTTCACCATAACCCAACACCTAACCCTTAGCCTAGACTATGCCATAAACCTAACGCTAAAACTAGCTTTAACCATAATTCTAGACGTGAAATTATCCCTAGCCGCAATCCTAGACCTAACCCCAAAACACACCTAGCCCTCATTCTTGTCCTAAACCTAGCCTTAATCATAACGCTATCTCTAGCCCTACAACTAACTCTAATTTTAACCCTCACCCTACCTCTAAATCTAGCTATAATGTTATCCCTTACTCTAAGTTTAAACCTAACCCTAACCCTAACCCTAGGCTTAAGTTAAACACAAAACCTATTCCTAATCCTAGCTCTAATTTAGCTCTATCTCTAATCTTATCCTAACCCCAGACCTAAGACTAACTCTAACTCTTGCCCTAGCCCTAGTTCTATCCCTGTCTGCTACCATAAACCTAACACTAGCCCTAACACTTGCCCTAAAATTAGTCCCAGCCCTAACCATAACTCTAAATCTATCCTTAAACCTAAGCCTAAGCCTAACACTAACACTAGCCCTAACCCTAACCCCAATGATAATTGTAAAACTAGCCCTAACCCAATCCTAGCAGTAAACCAAAACCGAGCAATAGCCCTAATCCTAACCCTTAAATAAACCAAACACAAACACTACACTTAGACCTAAACCTAGCACTAATTCGAGTCCTAAGCCTCACCTTAAAACTAACCCTGACCCTGACTCATATTCTAACACTCTCCATAGATCTAAACACTGCCCTAAACTCAAACTGAACACTAACATTAAAAATAGCCCTAATTCGAGTCTTAATGCTAACCCTAAAACTAGCCCTGACCCTGACTCCTATCCTAATAAGAACCATAGCTATAAATATCACCTTAACCTTAAACCTAACCCTGGCACTCAAACTACCCCTAACCCTAACCCTAAAACTAACCCTAATAGTAACTCTAGATCTTATATTAGCTGTTACCCTAATCCTAGCCTTAAACCTAACACAAAACTAGCCCTAAACCGAGCCCTAAACCTAGCTTTAACTCTAACTCTAACCCTATCCATAGCCCTAACCATAGATCTAAATCAATCCTTTACCCTAAGTGAAACCCTAAACCTAAGAATAACCCTAGACCTATCTCTAGTCTTTAGACTAACCAAAACACTAACCCTATTAATAGTTCTAACCCTAGCCTTTGTTTTAGCTCTAACACTATCCCAAAACCTCACCCTAACCCTGATCCTTATTCTGACCCTAACACTAAACCTAGGTCTAACCCTAACCCCAACCCTAACTCAAAATTTACCATAATCCTATCCCTAGACCTAACTCTGAACCTAACTCTCAGCCTAGCACTAACCATAGCTCAGAAACAAACACTTACGCTAAACATAAACCTAAACCTAACCCTAGTTCTAACTCTCACCTTAACCCTAACAGAAGACCTAATTTTAACCATAACCCTACCCCTAACCTTAACTCTAACTGTATCTATTACCCTAAACATAACCCTTACCATAATGCTAACCTTAGGTTTAACCCTAACCCTATCGCTTTTCCCAAACCTATCAAATAACCTAACCTACACTGAACCCTAAACCTAATCCAATTATTACACTAACCCTAACCTGAATGCTAATTCAAGCCCTAACCCTAACCTCAAAACTATACAAAACCCTAATACTAACTGTGACCCTAATAATTCCCCTAGCTATAAACCTGACTCTTAACCTACCTAACCCTTACACTAGACCTAGCCATAAAACTAACCCTAAAACTATTCCTAGCCTTAACCCTAGACGTGATATTAACCCTAGCCATAACCCTAGCACTAACCATAACACAAACCCTATCCGTTATCCTAGCCCTAAACATAGCCTTAATTTTTTCCCTAACCCAAACCCTAGGCCTAACCCTAACACTAACCATAGCCCCAATCTTAGCTCTAATTTAGCCCTATCCCTAACCCTAACCCTAAACCTAGCCCAAAGCCTCACTCTAACTCTCACCTTAACCCTAACACTAGTTCCAACCATTTCCCTTACTAGAACACTAATCCTAGCCCTAACCCTTGCTCTAACCCTAGCCCTATTCATGGCCCTGGCCATGACCCTATATCTAACCGTAACTCTAAATCTTACCCTAAACCTAAGCCTAAACCTAAACCTAAAACTATCCCTAATGCTAATGCTAATCCTAAAACTAGCCCTAACACTAGCCCTAGCCCTAAAACAAAACCGAGCCATAGCCGTAACATTAACCCTTATCCTAAACCAAACCCTAACCCTACTCATAGCCCAAACCATATCCTATTTCTAGTCCTAAACCTAACCTGAAAACTAACCCTGACCCTGACTCTTACCCTAACACTAAACCTGGCTCAAAACATCATCAACACCGTAAACCTCAACCTAACACTAGACGTAGCCCTAACGCCAACCCTATATTAGCAATAAACATAACCCTACTTCATACATTAGCCATAACCTTAACCCTAGCTCTAATCTAACCCAAAACCTAGTTTTAAACTGAATAGTAAACCTAGCTTTAACCCTATACTTAAACCAAAGCCTAACCCAAAACTAGCCGTAATCCTATACATTACCCTAGCCCTAACCTTAGGTCTAAACCTATCCATTACCTTAACAATAACCCTAACTCTTAAGCTAACCCTAGGCCTAACCCTAACCCTATTCATTACACTAAACCAAACCTGAACCCTAAAACTAAACCTGGCATTACCCTAAACCTAAACCTTAACCTAACCCAAACCCTAACCCTGACCCTGATCCTAAAAATTACCCTAGATATAAACCTGAATCTTGCCCTAAACCTAATCCTTACACTGGACCAAGCCATAAACCTAACACTAAATCTAGCCCTAACTATAACACTAGACCTGACATTAGCCCTAGCCCTAATAATATTTCTAACCCTAACACAAACCTTAAACCTCATCCTGGCCATAAAGGTAGCCTTAATCATAACCCTAACACTAACTATAGCCCTAACCCTAATAATACCCATTGCTGTAGCCCTAAACCTAGCAGAAAACACATCTCTTACCCTAAATGTAACCCTAACTCTAACCCTAACCTTTTCATCACAATTGCCCCACACTTAGCCCTAGCTGTAACACTAGATAAAAACCTAACATTAAATCTAAACCTAACTCGATGCCTAAGCCTAAAACTAGCCCTAGCCCTGATGCTAATTCTAAAACTAGCTCTAACTCTAGCCCTAAGACTAACCCTATACATAATTTAGCCCTATCCCTAAACCTAACCCTAACCCTAGCCCTAAGAATAACTCTAACTCTCACACTGGCCCTATCACTCATTCTAATCCTGTCCCTTCCCATAAACCTAACCCTATCCCAAATCCTAGTCCTAACCCTTGCCTTATCCTTAGTCCTAGCACTAATGTTAGATAAAAACCTAACTCTAAATTTAACCCTAAACCGAAGCCTAAGCCTAAATCTAAGACTAGCCCTAACCTTAACACTAATCCTAAAAATTTCACTAACCCTAACCCTAGCCCTAAAACCAAACTGAGCCAAAGCTCTAACCAAAACTCTTAACCTAAACCAAGCCCTAACCCTACACCTAGCCCTAACTCCATCCCTAATTAGAGTTTTAAGCCAAATCCTAAAACTAACCCTGACCGTTACTCTGACCATAACACTATCCCGAGGTCTAAATATCACCCTAAACCTAAAAATAAACCTAACAGTAAACCTGCTCTAAAACACTGAAATTACCCATAATCATAACCCTAGTACTTACATTAGCCATAAACCTAACCCTAGCACTACCTTAACCCACAACCTAGCCCTAATCATAACCATAACCCTAGCCCTAAACTGACTTTTAATTCTATCCATTACCATAACCCTAACCCTAATGCTAATTCAAGCCCTAACTTTAAACCTTAACCTATCCCAAACCCTAACCCAGAACTTGACCCTAATAATACCCCTAGCTCTAAACCTGACGCTAACCCTAAACCTAAACCTTACACTAGACGTACCCATAATCCAAATCCTAAAACTATCTTTAACCATAATTCTGGACCTGAAATTAGCCCTAGCAATAATTCTAGACCTATCCCTAAAAAAAATCCCTAGCCCTCATCCTAGCCCTAAACCTAGGCTTAATCATAACCCTAACCCTAACCACAGCCATAACAGTAATTATAACCATCACCTTACCTCTAAACCTAGCTATAAAGCCATCCATTACCACAAACTTTGCCCTAATGTTAAACCTAAACTCTAAATGCTAAGTCTAAACTCTAAACCTAACCCTAAGCCTAGGCTTAAACTAAACACTAAACTTAGCCCTAATCCTAGCCCTAATTTAGCCCTATCTCTAACCCTAACCCTAACCCTAGCCCAAAGACTAACTTGCACCCTAGTCCTATCCCTAGTTCTAATCCTATCACTTACCATAACCATAAACCTTGCCATAACCCTTGCACTATCCTTAGTTCTAGCCCTAACCCTATGTCTAACTCTAATTACAAATTTAACCCTAACAATAAGCCTAAGCCTAACACTAAAACTAGCAAAACCCTAGCCATAGGACTAAAACAAAACCAAGCACTAACCCTAACCCTAAACCTTAACTTAAACCAAACCCTAACACTACTACTAGACCTAACCCTAGCCCTAGTTCGAGTCCTAAACCTAACCTTAAAACCAACCCTGATGCTGACTCATGTCGTAACACTCACCCTAGCTCTAAACACCACCCACACCTTAAACTGAACCCTAATAGTAACCCTAGCCCTAATTCGAGTTCTAATTCTAACCCTAAAACTAAGCGTGACCCTAATTCCTATTCTAACATGAATCCTAGCTAAAAAATATCACCGTAACCTTAAAGCTAACCCAAACACTAAACCTAACCCATACCCTAACACTAAAACTAACCCTAATGGTAACCCTAGTTCTTACATTAGCCATTGCCCTAACCCTAGCCCTAACCCTAACACAAAACCTAGGCCTAATCCAAGCCCAAAACTTAGCTTTAACCCTAACTTTAAAGATAACCATAGCCCTAACCCTAGCTCTAAATCAATCCCTTACTTAAGAAATCCTTAAACCTAAGGGTAACCCTAGACCTATCCCTAATCCTTAGGCTCACCAAAACACTAACCTTATTAATAGCCCTTACCCTTGCTCTCATTCTAGATCTAACCCTATCCAAAACCCTAACACTAACTCTGACCCTTTTACTGACCTTACCATTAATCCTAGGTCTAATCCTAACCCTAACCCTAACCCAAAAACTACCATAATCCTATCCCTATACCTAATCCTGAACCTAAGACTCAGCCTAGCCATAACAGTAGCTCAGAACCTAACCCTTAGAATATACATAACTTTAACCTAACCCTAGTTCTAACCCTCACCTTAACCCTAAATCAAGACCTAATTTGAACCATTACCCTAGCCATAAATTTAAGTCTAAATGTATAATTAACCTAAACATAACCTTTACCATAATGCTAACCCTAGGCCTAACCATAAATGTATCACAATCCCCAAGCTTATCAATTACCCTAAACCTATCCTTAACCCTAGACCTAATCCAATCATTACCCTAACCCTAACCCTAATGATATTTCGAGCCCTAACCCTAAACTCAAACCTAAACCAAACCCTAACACTGACACTGACCCTAATAATTCCCTTAGCTCTAAATCTCACTCTTACCTTATACCTAACCCTTACACTAGACCTAGCCATAAAACTAACCCCAAAACTATCCCTAAGCATAACCTTAGACCTGATATTAGCCTTAGCCATGATACTAGCCCTAACCATAACACAACCCCTAGACCTTATCCAAGTTCTAAACATGGCATTAATTATAACACTAACCATAAACCTAGGCTTAACTCTAACACTAACCCTAGCCCTAATCTTAGATCTAATTTAGCCCTATCCCTAACTTTAACTTTAACCCTAGCCCAAAGACTAAATCTAATTATCACCTTAGTCCTAACACTAGTTCTAACCCTATACTTTACTGGAACCCATATCCTAGTCCAAACCATAGGTCTAACACTAGCCCTATTCATAGCCCTAGCAGCAACCCTAGATCTAACCCTAACTATAAATCTAACCCTAAAACTTAGCCTAAACCTAAACCTAACATTAGCCCTAAACCTAAGGCTAATCCTAAAACTAGCACTAACCCTAGCCCTAAAACAAAAGAAGCCATAAAACTAACCCTATCCCTTAATAAAAACTAAGCCCCAACCCTACACTTAGCCATAACTCTAGCCATAATTCGAATTTTCAGCCAAACCCTAAAATTAACCCTGACCCTGACTCTGACCTTAACACTAATGCTAGCTTTAAATATCACCCTAACCCTATACCTAAACCTAACAATAGACCTAGGCCTAATTCTAACCCTAAAATTAGCCCTAATCACAACCAAAGTACTTACATTACCCGTTACCCAAAACCTAGCCTTATTCCGAGCACTATCCCCTAACACTAACCCTATCATTAACTGTAACTATAACCAGAGCTGTAACCCTAGATTTAACCCTAACCCGAACCCTAAGCCTAATCCTATCAATAATTGTAACAATAACCCTAGCCATACCCCTATCTCTAACCCTATCCATTATCCTAACCATACCCATAACCCTAATGCTAAAACTGGGCCTAAACCTAACCGTATTCCTAATCCTAACCCTATCAATTACCCTAAATCTAACCTGAAACTTAAACCTAACACTTTTACCCTAATCCTAACTCTAATGCTAATTCGAGCCCTAAAATTAAACCTTAACCTATTCAAAACACTAAACGCGACACTGAACCTAAGAGTATGCTTTGCTCTAAACCTGACCCTAAACCTAAACCTAACCCTTACACTAGACCTAGCCACAAACCTAAACCTAAAACTATTTTTAACTGTAACACTAGACCTGAAATTAGCCCTAGCCATAATCCTAGCCCTAAAGCTAGGCTTAATCCTAGGATGAAACATAACCCGAGCCCTAACCCTAATTCTATTCCTCACCCTAGCCCTAAACCTACCTATAACCTCATCCTATACCCAAAAACTAACCATTACTCTAAACATAAACCTAACCCTCACCCTAAAGCTAGGCCTAACACAAAGCCTAGTGTTAATCCTAGCTTTTATTTAATCCTATCCTAACCCTAAACCTAGCAATAAGACTAACTCTAACTCTTGCCCTAGCCCTAGCCCTAGTTCTATCCTTAGCCTTAATCCTAATCCTAGATCTAAGCCTAGGCCTAATTTAAACCTAACTCTAAATTTAATTGTAACAATAAGCCTAAAGCAAACCCTAACACTACCCCTAACCATAATGCTAATCCTAAAACCTGCCCTATCCCTAGCCCTAGCCATAAACCAAAACCAAACCATAGCCCTAATCTTAACCCTTAACCTAAATCAAACCCTAACCCTACAACTAACCCTAAAACTAACTCTAAATTTAACCCTGACCCTGACACCTATCCTAACACTAATCCTAGCTCTAAACATCACCCTAAACTAAAATTAGCCCTAACACTCTATCTAGCCTTAACTTAACCCTAAAACTAGCTAAATCATAACCCAAGTTCATACTTTAGTCATTGTCCTAACTGTAGCCCTAACCCTAACACAAATTCTACCCATACTCTGAGCCCTAACCCTAGCTTTAACCATAATACTAGCCCTAACCCTAACCTAACACTATCCCTAATTAAAAATCTAACCCTATTCCTTACACAAATCCAAAACCTAACCCAAATACTAACCCTAGTCCTAATCCTAATCCTTAGCCTAACTTAAACTCTACCTATAATACTAGTATTAACCCTAGCCCTCATTCTACCACTAAACCTAACCTTGACCCTTATCTGACCCTAACAGTAACCCTAGGTCTAAACCTGACCCTAACCCTAAACCAAACCCTAACACTAGCCCTACTGGAAACCCTGTACCTATACCTAAGCCTAACACTAGACCTAGACCCAAAGCTAATCCTAAATATTGCTATAACTCTAGACTTAGACCTAAACAAAAACCTAGCACTAGCACTAACAATAACCCATAACCTATACCGAACACTTACCCTACCCCTAGACCTAAACCTAGTACTAATTCTGGATCTAACCCTAACCCTAACCCTATCCCAAAAACTGACCCTAACACAGAAGCTAGCTTTAAACATGACTCTAACTAAAAACCTAGACCTAAAACTAGATCTAGCCATAACCCTAACCCTAAAACTAGCCCTACACATAACCCTAGCTCTTAAATTAACCATAGTCCTAACCCTAGCCCTAATCCTAACATAAAACCTAGCCCTAATCTTAGGCCTGAACTTAGCTCTAAGCATAACCCTTAGCCTAAGCCTAGCCCTAAACCTAGCCCTAACCTAAGCCTCGCCTTAGACCTAACGCTAGCTCAAAGCCTAAGCTTTATACTAAACATAACCCTGCTAGATCCTAAACCCTATCCCTAACCCTATTCCTAATCCTAACGTTAAACCTAGCCTGAACTTTAGTTCTAACCATATCCATTACCCTAACCCTAACCTTAACCCTAATTAAAACCCCATCCTTAACACTAAACCTAACTCTAACAATAAATGTAAACCTACACCTAATACTGAACCTACTCACCCTAGACCTAACTCTAGCTAAAACACTAACCCCTACCCTAATCTAACCATAATCCTAGCCCTAAACCTAATACTTACCCTAACCCTAAAACTTACCCAAAATCACACCCTATCCCTATCCCAAAACCTAACCCTAATCCTAGACTTAATCCAAACAATAACCTATCCCTAACCCTAGATCTAAACTTATCCATTACACTAAACATAACCCTAACCTTAATGGTAACCCTAACCCGATTGCTAAACCTAACTCATCAATTACCCTAAACCTTAACTGAAACCTAAACTAAACCCTATCAATGATCCTAATCCTAAACCTAAAGTTAATGCTTATTTGAGCCTTAATACTAAACATATAGTAAACCAAATGCTAACTCTGACCCTGACCCTGACCCTAATAATAACCCTAGCCCTAAAGCTAACCTTTAACCTAAACCTAACTCTCACATAGCCCTAGACATAACTTAATCCTAAAAGTATTTTTAACGTTAACCCTAAACCTGATATTAGCCCTAGACCTGGTCCTAGCAATAACCCTAACAGAAACCCTAGCCCTTAATCTAGCTCTAAACCTAGCCTTAATCCTAATCTGAAACATAACGCTAGGCCTAATCCTAATTCTAACACTCACCCTATCCCTAAAGCTAGCTATAACCTAACCCATTCCCCTAAACTAAACCTTAATACCAATGATAACCCTAACTCTAGCCCGACCCCTTAGTTTAACCCTAACACTAACCCTAGCCTTAATACTAGCCCTAATGTAGCCCTAAACCTAACATTAACCCTAGCCCTAATCCTAAGCCCTAATGTAGCTCTAACCCTAACCCTAACTCTAGCCCTAATCCTAGCCATAATTTAGCCCTAGCTCTAACACTAATCCTAAAACTACTACTATGATTAATTCCAATTCTCACCCTAGCCGTATCCCTAGTTCTAATTATATTCATTACCATAACCCTAAACCTCATCCTAACCGTAGCCCTAGCCCTATCTCTAGATATAACCCTAACTCAAAATCTGACCCTAACCCTAAGCATAAAACTTCAACCTAACATCAGCCCTAACCCTGATGCTAATCCATAATCTAGTAACCGTATCCCTAGCCCTAAAACAAAACCAACCTATATCCCTAACCCTTAACCTAAACCAAACCCTAACCATACAACTAGTACTAACTTTATTTGAATTCTAACCCTAATCCTAAAACTAACCATGACTCTGACACTAACTCTAACAATAACCCTTGCTCTAAACATCACCCTAACCCTAAAACTAACTGTAACACTAGACCTAGCCCTAACCCTAACCCTACAACTAGCACTAATTGCAACACTAGTTCATACATTGCCATAGCTCTAATCCTAGCCCTAACCAAACCTAAAACCAAGCCCTAATCTGAGCCTTAACAATAGTTTTAAACCTAACCCTAAACCTAAACCTAACCCAGAACATAGCCCTAAACATTACCCTAAACTAGCCAGAATTCTAAACATAACCCTAGCCCTATCACTAGCTCTAAACCTATCCATTACCCTAATCATAACCATAATTCCAATGGTAACCCTAGGCCTAACCCTAAACTTATCCTTAACCTAACCTATTTCATTTACCTAAACCTAACCTGAACCCTAAACTTAACTCTACCATTACCCCAACTATAACCCTAATGTTAATTCAAGCCCTAATCCTAAACCTTAACATAACCCAAACTCGAAATCTGCCCCTTTCCATGATAATATACCTATCTCTAACTCTGACCCTACCCCTAAACCTAACCATTATACTAGACCTAGCCATAAACATAACCCTAAACCTATCCCTAGCAATAATCCTAGACCTGACATTTGCCCTAGCCGTAATTCCAGCCCTAAACTTAACACAAAACAAAACCATAACCCTAATCCTAACCCTAGCCCTAATCCTATCCATAACCCTAGACCTAAATTTACCTCTAACCCTACCAATTACCCTAAACAAAAACCTAATTATAATGCTAACTCTAGGTCTAAATCTAACCCTATCCCTAACTGAAACACTATCCATTATGCTAAATCTAACCTGAACCCTACACAAACCCCTATCATTATCCTAACCCAAACCCTAATGCTAATTCGAGTTCTAACCCTAAACCCTAACCTAAACAAAACCCTAAACCTGACCCTGACCGTAATAATACCCCTAGCTCTAAATTTTACCCCTACCCGAAACCTAACACATACACTAAACATAGCCATAAACCTAACCCTAAAACTATCTCTAACCATATCCCTAGACCTGACATTTGCCCTAACACTAATCCTAGCCCTAACCCTAACACTAACCCTAGCCCTCATCCTAGCCCTAATCTAGCCTTAATCATAACTCTAATGAACCCCTAGCCCTAACCCTAATTCTAACCTTCACCCTAGCCCTATCCCTAGCTCTAACCCCATAGTTTACACAAAACCTAACCTTAAGGCTAAAACTAACCCTAGGCCAAAACATAACCATAAACCTAGCCCTATTCCTAGTCCTAATTAAGCCCTATACCTAATCAAACACTAAGCTTAGCCATAAGATTAACTTTCACTCTCACCCTAGCCCTATTCCTAGTTCAAACCCTATCCCTTACCATAATCCTAATCCTAGCCATAAACCAAGACCTAACAGTAGCCCTATCCTTAGCTCTGATCTAACCCTAGATTTAATTCTAAATTGAAATCTAACTTTAACCCTAAGCCTAAACCTAAACCTAACACTAGCACTAAACCTAATACTAAGCCTAAAATAGCCCTAACCATAGCCCTAGCCCTAAAACAAAACCAAGCCATAGTCCTAACTTTATCTAGCTGTAACTCTTACCCAAAAAGTAGCCATAATAATAACGCTGGTTTATACGTTAGTTGTAGGCCTAACACTAGCACCAACCTAACCCAAAACCTGGCCCTAAGCCAAGTGATAACCCTAGTTTTAACCCTAACTCTAAAACTAGACCTAATACATACCCTAAGCCTAGATCTAACCCTAGCTTTTACCCTGTTCATTACCTCAAGCTAAACCCTAAACCTAATGCTAATTCTAGTCCTAACCCTAATCCTTAGCCTAACCCAAACCCTAACACTATTACAAGTCCTAAATCTAACCCAAGACCAAACCCTAACCCTGACACTTATTCTGACCCTTAACACTAACCGTAGGTAGTGTTAAGGGTCAGACACTAAGCTGAAACCAATCCCTAACATTATCCCTACTGGTAATCATATACTTAAACCTAAACCTAACATGAGACGTAGACTGAAACCTAATCCTAAATCTATCCATATCTCTAGACCTAGACCTGAACAACAACCTAGCCCTAAAAATAACCCTTAACCTAACCCAAACACTAACCCTTCCACTAGACCTAATCCTAGTCCTAATTCTGGTAATAAACACAACACTGACTCTATCCTGAACACTGGCCCTGACCCTAACATAATCCTAGCTCCAAAGCTCACCCTAAACCAAAACCTAATCCTAACATTAGACCTAGCCATAACCCTAACAATAAAACTAGCCCTAATCATAACCCTAGCTCTTACATTACCCATGGCCCTAACACTGGCCTAAACTAACAAAAAACCTAGCCCTAATTTTAGGCCTGAACATAACCCTAAATGTAACCATAAATCTAAACCTAGCCCTAAACCTAACCCTAAGCCTTGCTTTAGACCTAAACCTAGCTCAAAGCCTAACCTTTACCCTTAACATAACCCTAGCCATATCCCAAACCCAAACCTAACACTAGCCCTAATCCTAACACTATCCATAGCCCTAACCATAGCTCTAATTATATCAACTACCCTAACCCTAATCCTAATCCTAACCATAAACCTAGCCTTAACCCTAGCTCTAATTCTATCCACTACCCTAAACATAATCCTAAACCTAATGCTAATCCTAAACTTAATCCTAACCCAATTGCAATCCCTAAACCTATCCATTGGCCTAAAACTAACCTGAATCCTAATCCTAAGCCTATTCATTACCATAACCCTAACTCTAACCCTAATGCTAATTCGAGCCCTAAATCTAAACCTTAACCTAAACCAAACCTTAAGCCAAAAACTGACCCTAATAATATACATAGCTGTAAACGTGACCCTTACCCTAAATCTAACTCTTACACTAGACCTAACCATAAACATAAACCAAAACCTATCTCTACTGTAACCCTAGACCTGACATTAGCCCTAGCCCTAATCCTAGCCCTAACGCTATCACGAACACTAACTCTCATCCTAGCCCAAAACCTAGCCTTAATCATAAACCTAACCCTAATTCTAACCCTTTTCCTAGCCCTAAACATAGTTATAACCCTTTGCTTACACTAAACCTAACCCAAACCCTAACCCTAACACTAAACCTGGACCTAAGGTTAACCCTAAGACTAACACTAACATTAACCCTAGCCCTAATCCTAAACTTAACCCTAATCCTAGCTTTAACACTAACTATAACTCTTTCCCTAGCCCTAGCCCTTATACTAACCCTATCACTTACCCTATCACTTACCTTATTCCTAGCCATGGCCTAGAATAACCCTAGCCCTGACCTTACAACTTGCCTTAACCCTAGATCTAAACCTAACACCAAATCTAAACCTAATTCTACACCTAAACCTAACCCTACCACTAACCCTAACACTAACCCGAACCCTAACGCTAATCCTAAAACTACCCCTAACCATAGGCTTAGACCTAAAACAAAACTGAACCATAACACTAACCTAAACTTTTACCTAAATCAAACCCTAACCTTATATCTAGCAACAAGCCTAGCTCTCATTTGAGTCCTAACCTTAACCCTAAAACTACCCCTAATCCTGTCTCTGAAATTAACCCTAACCCTACCTCTAAACATCACCCTAAACCTAAACCTTAACCTAACACTAGACCTGGTCCTAACCCTAAATCTAAAACTAATTCTAATCATAACCATAGATCATATATTAGCTGTAACCTTCAACCTAATGCTAACCCAAACCTAGCCCAAATCTGATACGTAACCCTAGCATTCACTCTAACTCTAACCCTACCACTAGCCCTAGCCCTAACCCTAACCCGAACCCTAGCTCTAACCCTAGCTCTAACCTTATACTGTACCCTAGACAAACCCCAACCTTAATGCTAACCCTAGTACTAAAACTAATCCTTAGTCTAATACAAACCCAAACCCCAGTACTAGTCCTAACCCTAGTCCTCATTCTTATTATAACCCCAATTCTAACCCTAACCCTGACCCTTATTCTGACCCTGAACCTAAACCAAACCCTAACCCTAACACTAGCCCTACCCATAACCCTATATCTAAACCTAACCCTAACACTAGCCCTAGAATAAACCTAATCATAAATCTAGCCATATCTTTAACCAAGACCTAAACAAAAAACTAGCCCTAGCTCTAAGGATAATCCTTAACCTAAGCCAAACATTAACCATACCTCTAGACCAAACCAATCCTAATTCTGGCTCTAGCCCTAACTCTAACCCTAATCCAAACACAGACCTTGACACTAACACTAATCCTAGCTATAAAACTGACCCTAACTGAAACCTAACCTAACACTAGACCTAGCCATAACAATAAACATAACCCTTACATTACCATAGCACTAAAACTAGCTCTAATCCTAACACAAAATGTATGCCTAAATCTAGCCCAAAGCATAACCCTAATCCTAACCTAAACTTATCCCTTTCCCTAAGCCTAAACCTGATGCTAAACCTAACCCTAGCCTTAGACCTAACCCTAGATAAAACCCAAAACCGAACCCTAAACTTAACCCTAGCACTATCCCTAAACTTAATCCTAATCTTAGCCCTAATCATAATGTTAACACTATCCCTAACACTACCTCTAAAATTATCCATTACCCTAAATTGAACTTTAACCCTACTGATAACCCTAGCTCTAATTCTTAATATAAATCTAATCCTAGACCTAACCCTAAACCTAACACTCATCATAGCCTTAACCCAGATAAAATCCTAACCATTACTCTAACACTAACCCTAGCCCAAACCCTAACACTAACTGAAAACCTAAAACTACCCCTAACCCTAGCCTGACATCTAACCCTATCCACTATCCTAACTCAAATGATAATCTTAGCCCTACCCTTAAGAGTAATCCTAAACCTAAAACTACCCCTAAACCTAACATGACATCTAACTCTATCCATTAACCTAACTCCAAAGATAACCTTATTGCTAACCCTAACACTAACCCTAACCTTAAATGTAAATCTAACCCTAGACATAATCCTAAACCTAACACTCACCCTAGCACTAACCCCATCTCAAAACATAACCTGAACCCTAAACCTAGCACAAAACCTAACACTAGCCCTAGCCCTAACCCTAACTCTAGCCCTAATCCTATCCAAAACCCTAGCCCTAACCCTAGCTCTAATGCTATTCATTACCCTAAAAATAACCTTAACCCAAATGCTAACCCCAGGCCTACCCTAAATTGACATTATCCCTATCCCTAAAACTTGCTCTAACCATAACACAAACCTAAGCCCTCATCCTAACCCCAAATATAGCCTTAATTCTAACACAAAACTATCCCTAGATCTAAACCTAATTCTAATCACTTTACCTAGCCGTAAACCTAGATATAACCCCATCCCTTCCCCTAAATCTAACCCTAAACCTAATCTTAAACATAGCCCTAACACTAGGCCTAAACCTAACACCAATCCTAGACATATTCCTAGCCCTAATTTAGCCCTAAACTTAACCCTAACCCTAGCCTTAAGACAAACTCTAACCATCGCCCTAGCTCTATACCTAGTTCTAACCCTATCCCTTACCATAACCCAAACACTAGACCTAACCTTAGCCATAACCCTAGCCATAGCCTTAACCCTAGAATTAACCATAACTCTAAATGTACCCCTAAGCCTAAACTCACCCTATCACTAGCAATAACACTAACATTAATTGTAAAACTACCCTTAACTTTATCTTTAGCCCTAAAACATAATGAGCCATAGCAGTAACCATAACCCTTAACCTAAACCAAATCCTAACTCTACATATAAACCTAAGCCTACCCCTAATTCGAGTCCTATCACAAACCCTAAAAGTAACCCTGACCCTGACTCTGAACCTAACACTAACACTAGCTCAAAACATCACCCTGAACTTAAACCTAACCATAAAAGTAGACTCAGCCCTAACCGTAACCCTAAAATTAGCTCCAATCATAACCCTAGTTCTTACATTAGCTGGATCCCTAACACTAGCCCTAATGTTACCCAAAATCTAGCCCTAATGTGAGCCCCAACACTAGCTTTAATCCTAACTCTAAAGCTAAACCAAGTCCTAACCCTTACCCTAAAACTAACCCTAAGTTTAATCCTTGCACTAACCCTAAATCTAACATTCATGCTAACACTAACACTAACCATAACCCTAGCCCTAACCCTAGCTCTAACCCTATACATTACCCTAACCCTAACCCTAATCGTAACCCTAATGCTAACCCTCGGCCTAACCCTAACACATTCGTTAATGCTACCTATCCATTACCTTAAACATAACCCTAACCCTAAACCTAAACAAACACTAAACATAGACGGAACACTAACCCTAAAACTAGCCCAAATTGTAACCCTAGTTCTTACATTAGCCATAGCCCTAAAGCTAACACAAAACCTAGCCTAGCCCCAATCCAAGCTCTAATGCTATCTTTAACCCAAACCCTAAACCTAAACCTAGCCCTAACCCTAACCGTAGCCCTAACACTAGCACTAACCATATCCCTTACCCTAAGCAAAACTCTAACCCTAAACGTACCCTAGTCCTAAACCTAATCTTAGCCTAACCCAAAACCTAACTCTATTCTATTCCTAACCCTAATCCTCAATCTAGCTCTATCACTATTCCAAACCCTAAATCTAACCCTGACCCTTATTCTGACCCTAACATTAACCATAGTTCTAAACCTGACACTAACCCTAAACCGACCCCTAACATTGGCACTACATGTTACCCTATAACTAAACCATACCATAATACTAGACCTAGACCTACACTTAATCCTTTATCTAGTGATAACTCTAAGCCTAGCCCTAAACAAAAACGTAGTCCTAGCCCTAATAATAACCCTTAACCTAACGCAAACTCTAACCCTACCCCTAGACCAAACCTGAGTCCTAAGGTTGGCCCTAACAACAAACCTAACCCTAAACTGAACACTGACCCTTACCCTAATACAAACCATAGCTCTAAACCTTATCTTTCCAAAACACATAACCATAACACTAGACCTAGCCATATCACTAACCCTGAAACTAGCCATCACCATAGGCCAAAACCTACCTCTAACTCTATCCATTACCCTAACCCTAACCCTAACCCTAATGCTAATCCTAGCCCTAACCCTCACACTGATTCTTACCTAATCCTCATCCTAGTCCAAACACTAGCTCAATCCCTAACACTTAAACTTAACCTAACCCTAACTCTAACCCATGAACTAAACCTAAACCTAACCTTAACCATAGCCCTAATCCTAACATTAACCCTATCTCTAACCCTAGCTCTAAGCCTACATATTACTCTAACTCTAACCCAAAACGTAATGATAACCCTAGCCCTAACCCTAGCTCTAACACTACTCATTACCCTAAACATAACCCTAACCCCGATGATAACCCTAGCCCTTACCCTAAATCTACCCTAACCCTAACCCTAGACATAACCATAAACCTAACCATTGCCATAGAGCTATCCCTTGCTCAAACTCTAAAAATATCCTAAACCTAACACTAAACCTATCCCGAACCATAATCTTAAGCCTAAACCTAACCCTAACCCTAACGCAACATCAAACCCTATCCAATACCCTAAACCTAATATTAACCCTAGGCCTAAACTTAACATTAACTTTGACCCTAACCATAACTATAACCTAGACATAACCCTAAACCTAAACCTTGCCCTACTGCTAACCATTGCTCAAACTCTAAACCATACACTAAACCTAAACCTAATCCTAACCCTAGGCCTAACCCTAACTCTAGCCTTAATAATAACCATAACCCTAGCCCTAATCCTAGCCCTTACCCTAAGCACAATCATAACCCTAAGGCTAACCCTAGGCCTAACCTTAACCATTTTGCTAACTCTAACCTTATCAATTACCCTAAACCTATCATGAACCCTATACCCAAACCTATCATTACCCTAACCAAAACCTAATGCTAATTTAAGTCTAAACCTAAACCCTAACCTAAACCAAACCTGAAACCTAATTCTAACCCTAATAATACCCCTAGATCTAAACCTGACCCTTACCCTAACCTGAACCCTTACATTAGACCTAGCCATAAATGCAACCCTCAATCTAACCCTAATGTAAGCCTAGACCTGACACTAGCCCTAACCCTAATTCTTGCCATAACACTAACACAAATCCTAGACCTAAACCTAGACTTATTTCTAAATCAAACCATAACCCTCGCCCTAACAGAAATTCTAAACTGTGACCTAGCCCCCAAACTAGCTCTAAACCCATCCCGTCCCCTAAACCTAATGATATCCCTAAACCTAAACCTAAGCCTAAACTAGGCCTAATCTTAATACATACATGAGACCTAATTCTAGACCTAATTTAGTCCTAAACCTAACCTAACCCTAGCCTTAAGACTAACTCTAACTCTCGCCATAGCCCTATTTCTAGTTCAAACCCCATCCCTTACCATAATCTTATCACTTGCACTTACATTAGCCCTAACCCTAGCTCTAGCCCTAATCCTATATCAAACTTTAACTTTAAATCTAACCTTAACTCTAAGCTTAACCTCTCACTAACACAAGCCATAACACTAATGCTAGTCTGAAAACTAGCCCTACCCTAGCCCTACAAAACAATCAAGCCATAGCCATAACCCTAACCTTTAACATCAACCAAACCCTAAGCCTACACCTAGCCCTAAACCAAGCTCTAATTCAAGTCCTATCCCTAACCCTAAAACAAACACTGACCCTGACTCTGATTCTAACACTAACCCTAGCTCTAAACATCACTTAAAACCTAAACCTAAACCTAAACCTAGACCTAGCCCTAAACCTAACCCTAAAACTAGTTCTAATCGTAACCCTAGTTCTTACATTTGTTGGAGCCCTAAACCTAGCCCTAATCTAACACAAAACCTATCCCTAATCGGAGCCGTAACACTGCCTTTAACCCTAACAATAACCCTAATTCTACCCTAACACTTACCCTAAAGCTAACCCGAACACTAACCCCTGACATAACTCAAAACCTATCCCTAACCCTAGCCTTAATCCTAACCATAAATCTAGCCCTAACCCGAGCTGTAACCCTATCCATTACCCTAATTATAATCCTAAACCTAATGCTAACCCTAGGATAACCCTAAACCTATTCCTAAAACTAAACTTATACATTACACTAAACCAAACCTGAACCCTAAACCTAACCATATTCATAGACCTAATCCTAACCCTAATAACCTTGACCCTAAAGCTATCTCTAACCATAACCCTAGACCTGACATTAGCCATAGCCCTAATGAAGCCCTAATTTTAACCCTCACCCTAGTTCTAAAGCTAGTTATTGTTAGACCATGACACAAGAAAAGACCACTGACTCCAATTAAAATCAAATTAAAGCAAGCTTATTATTTCGACCGGCCGGGCTGCTTTGCCCATCAAAGTCGTGGGAGCCAAGAACAGCGGCGAGGCTTCTTTGTGGACCAGTTTTATAGCCCAAAAAGTCACACAAAGGGGGGTTACAGATAACAACACTCTGAGGAGCATAACACAAGTTTACATTTTTGCTGGCTCCGGCATCAGAATTTATGGAGATCTTAGAGACTCAGAGAGGATTGTTATCCGGCCAGGGAAGGCCAGAATTTATGAGGCGTCACTAAGGTTTAGGAAAGGGTTGTTATATGGTCAGGGAAAACCGGACATGGGTGAGTTCAGGGCAAGGGCAGGCATTCCAATCAGCTTTACAACCTCAACTAATGGCCAGGCCCTACAGACATCCTGATATTTTTACAGAAAACAGAAATGAATCCTTCATAACTTGTGACAAGCTGGCTTCTGATCCAATGAGATAACTAGGCTAGGTATATCAGTTATAACATCATACCTAACCATAACCATAACCCTAGCCATGAATCTAGGCTCAGCCTTAAGACTAACCCTACCTCTAATTCTAGCTCTAACTAAGCCCTAATTCTAACCCTAAATCTAATCCTAACAGTACCTCTCACCCTAGCCCTATCCCTAGTTCTAACTCTATCAATTATGAAAACTCAAACCCTAGCCCTAACCCTAGACAACATTCACTGTAGCCCTAAACCTAGATCTAACCCTAACTATAAATCTAACCCTAACCCTAAGCCTAAACCACATGCTAACACTAGCTCTAACCTAAAGCTAATTTGAAAACTAGCATTAACCCAAGTCCTAGCTCTCAAGCAAAACCGAGCCATTTCACTGACCCTAACCCTTAACCTAAACCAAAACCTAACCCTACAGCTAGCCCTAAACCTAGCCCTAATTGGAGTCCTAACCCTAACCCTAGAAATAATACTAACCCTGACTCTGACCTTAACAATAACCCTGGCTCTTCACATCACCCTATCCCTAAACCTAATCCTAACACTAGACCTCACCCTAAACCTAAGCCTAAAACTAGCCCTAATTGTAATGCCAGTTCTTAAATTAGCCATAGCCCTAAACTAACACAAAGCTAGCCCCAATCCAAGGCCTAATCCTAGCTTTAACCCTAACCCTATCCCTAGTCCTAATCCTAGCTCTAACTCTATTTCTTACACTTAATCAAACCTTCACACTATTGCTACCCTAGTCCTAACCCTAAATCTATGCCAACCCCTAACCCTAACTCTATTACTAGACCTATCCCTAACCCTCATTCTAGCTCTAAACTTAACCCAAACCCTAACTATTACCCTGACACTTATTCTGACCCTAACACTAAACCTAGGTTTAAACCTGACCCTAATTCTTATCGGAAACTTAACACTAGCCCTACCATTAACCCTAAACCTAAACCTAACATTAATACTAGCCCTAGCCTAAACCTAATCCTAAATATAGCCATAACCCTAGCCTTAGCCCTAAAAATAACCCTAAACTTAAACCAAACACTAACTCTAGCCCTAGACATAACCCTAGTCCTCATTCTGGACCTAAACCTAAACCTAATCCTAACCTGAACCCTGACATTTACCCTAACAAAAACCCTAGCTCTAAAACTTATCCTACCCCAGAAACTAACCCTAACACTAGACAAACTCTAAATATAGCCATAACCATAACCCTAGCTCTTACATTACCCATATAACTAACAGTAGCCCTAAACCTCACACAAAACCTAGCAATAATTACAGCCCTAAACCTAACCCTAAGCATAACTCTTACACTAAACCTAGCCCTAACCCCAACCCTAACAGTTGTTCTAGCCCTAACCCTAGCTCAAACACTGAACCTTACCCTAAAATAACCCTAGCCCAAACACTAAACCTCAACCTAACTCTATCCCTAATCTTAACTGTAACCATAGCCCAAACTCTAGCTCTAATTCTATCCATTATACTAACAATAATCCTGTAACTAATGCTAACCCTAGCCCTAAACCTAACCGTAAACCTACTCTAGCCCAGACTGTAAACCTAACCCTCACCCTAGCCCAAACCTACCTCAATCCCTAACTCTTACACTGAATCTAACCCTAACACTAACCCAAGGCCTAACCCTAAACCTAACCCCAGCCCTAATCCTAACCTTAACCCAACCCCTAACCCTAGCTTGAACCCTACCCATTACTCTAACCCTAAACTTAACCCTAATGATAACAGTAGACCTAAAGCTAAACCTACCCTAACCCTAAACATAAACCTAACCCTAGAACTAACAGTGAACCTTACCCTAACCCTAAACCTAAGCTAGCTCAAATGCTAACCCTAATCCTAAACCTAAACCTAATGCTAACCTAAACCTAAGCTAGCTCAAATGCTAACCCTAATCCTAAACCTAATCCTAAAGCTAACCTAAACCTAAACCTATTTTTACCCTAACCATAATGATAACTCTAGCCCTAACCATTACACTAACCATGACCATAACCCTAGACCAAATCATAAATTAATCTTAGCAATAGCAAAAATCCTAGATCAAAACTTAAACTGTACCCTAAATGTAATCCTAAGTGTAACCCTCGCCCTAACCCTAACCCTAACTCTAGCCCTAATGCTAACCATTATCTTAACCCTAACCCTAGGTCTAACCGTATAAATTACCCTAATGATAACCATAACCATAATGCTAACTCTAGGCCTAAACCTAAACCTATCACAAACTCTAACTATATCCATTACCTTAAACCTAACCTAACCCTAAACCTAACAATATCCATTACCCTAACCCTAATTCTAACCTTAATGCTAACTTGAGCCTTAACACTAAACCTTAACCTAACCCAAACCCAAAGCCTGACCCTGACCCTAATAATACCCCAGCTGTTAATCTGACCCTTTCCCTAAACTTAACACTTTAATTTGACCTAGCCATAAACTTAATCCTAAAAATATCACTAACTATAAACCTAGACCCGACATTAGTCTTAGCCCTAATTCTTGCCCTAAACCTAACAAAAAACATAGCCCTAATCCGAGCCTTAAATGTAGCCTTAATCCTAAATATAACCATAACACTAGCCCTAACCCTAAAGGTAATCATAAAACTATCTCTAACCCTAAACATAGCAGTAAAACAAAACCGAGGAACAGGCCTTACACAAACCTTAACTTAAACCAAACCCTAGCACTACACCTAGATCTAACTGTATCCCTAATTCGAGTCCTAATCATAACCTTATAATTAACCCTGAACCGGACTTAATCTTAAACTCATCCTAGTTCAAAACACCACCCTTACCCTAAATCTACCATAGACCTAACACTAAACCTAGCCCTAACCCTAGCTCAAAACCTAAACTTTATGCTAAACATAACCCTAAACCTAACCCTAAACCTAGTTTTAACACTAACTCTAACCCTAACTCAAGGCATATTCCTAACCATAACTCTAGTTCTAACCCTATCAATTACCCTAACCATAACCCCTACCCTAATGCTAACCCTAAGCCTAAACCTACCCTATCACTAATTCTAACCATATCAATTACCCTAAACCAAACCTGAACTTTAAAACAAACCCTAACTATACCCTAACCTTAAACCGTAAGGCTAATTTGATCTGTAAACCTAAATCCTTATCTAATCCAAATCCTAACCTAATAATTCCCCGAGCTCTAAACCTGACTCTTACCCTAAACCTAATACTTATACTAGACGTAGCCATAAGCCTAACCCTAAAACGATCTTTAACCATAACTCTAGATCTGATATTAGCTCTAGAACTAATCCTATCCCTGAATCTAAAACAAACACTATCCCTCATCCTAGCCCTAAACCTAGCCTTAATCATAACTCTTACTTCAACTCTAGCCCTAACCTTAACTCTAACCCTCACCCTACATCTAAACCTAGCTATAACACAATCTTTATCCTAAACTTAAACCTAACACTATCCCTATTGCTAGGCATAAGCTAAACACTAACCCTAGCCCTAATCCTAGCCCTAATTTAACCCTATCCCAAACCCTAAATCTAATTATAGCCCTATCACTAATGCTAATTCTCACACTAGCCCTAACCCTAATGCTAATCCTAAAACTAGCCCTAACCCTAGCCCTAAAACAAAACTGAAACATAGCCCTAACCCTAACCCTTAACCTAAACCAAAACCTTACCCTTACCCTAGCCCAAATTTGAGTTTTAAACTGAACCCTAAAACTAACCCTGACCCTGACTCTGACCATAACACTAATCCTAGCTCTAAACATAAACCTAACCCTAAACCTAAACCTAACACTAGACATAGCAATAACCCTAACCCTAAATTTAGCCCTAAACATAACCCTGGTACTTATTTAGGCATAACCCTAACTCTAGCAATAACTTAACACAAAACCTAGACCTTATCTGAGCCATAACCCAGGTTTGAACCCTAAACCTAACCCTAACCCTAGCCCTAATCATAAACATAACCCTAGCCCTAACCCTAGCTCTAACCCTATCCATTGCCATAAACATAACCCTAACTCTAATGCTAAACCTAGTCCTAATACTAACCCTATCCCTAATCCTAACCCTATTTATTACCCTAACCTAAACCTAGACTCTAAACCTCACCCTATCATTAACCTAACACTAACCCTAATGATAATTTGAGCCCTAACTTTAAAACATAACTTATCCAAAACCCTAACCCAGACCCTGACTTTAAAAATAGTCGTGGCTCTAAACCTGACCCTAACCCTAAAACTAACCCTTACACTACATGTAGCCATAAACCTAACACTAAAACTATAACCATAAACATAACCCAAGACCTGATATTAGCCCTAGCCCTAATCCTAGCCCTAAAATTAAAACAAACCCTAGCCCTCATCCTAGCCCTAAACCTAGCCCTAATCATAACCCTAACTTTAACCATAGCCCTAACCTTATTCTAACCCTCACTCCCCCACTAAACCTAGCTAGAACACCATTCCTTACCCCAAACCTAATCCTAACCCTAACCCTAACACTAGACCTGAGATGAACACTTACCCTAGCACTAGTAATAGCCCTAATTTAACCATATCCCTAATTCTAATGCTAACCATACCCCTAAGAAAAACTCTGACTCTCACACTAGCTGTATACCTACTTCTAACCCTATCCATTAATTTAACCCTAACCCTAGCCCTAAACATAGCCATAAACCTAGCCATAACACTTGCCAAATCCTTATTCCTAGTCCTAACCCTAGATCTAAATCTAACTCTAACACTAACCCTAAGACTAAGCCTAACATTAATACTAGCACTAACCCTAACACTAATCATGAAACTAGCCATAGCCCTAACCTTAACAGTAAAACAAAACTGAGTAATAGCCCTAACACTAAACCTTAACTTAAACCCCATCATAATACTACACCTAGACCTAACCCTAGCCCTAATTCTAGTCCTAATCTTAACCTTAATACTAACCCTGACTCTGACTCATATCCTAACACTCACCCTAGCTCTAAACACCACCCTAACTTTAGACCAAACCCTTACAGTAAAACTAGCATTATATCGAGTCCTAACCCTAACTCTAAAACTAACTCCGACCCTGACAATTACCCTAACACTAACACTAGCTCAAAATATCACCCTAATCTTAAACTGAATCCTAACACTAGAGGATTAAGCCCTAACAATAACCCGAAAATTCACCCTAATTGTAACCCTAGTTCCTATGTTAGCCATAACGTAGCCCTAAACCTAACACAAAACTAGCCCTAATCTGAGCCCTAAACCTAGCTTTACCCTAACCCTTGCCCTAATCCAAGCCCTAACACTAGCTCTAACTCTATCCCTTACCCTAAGCCAAACCCTAACCCTAATGCTAACCTTAATCCTTAACCTAACACAAACCTTAAACCTATAACTAGTCCAAACCCTAGCACTCATTCTAGCTCTAACCATAACCCAAACCCTAACCCTAACCCTGACCCTTATTTTGACATTAACACTAATCGTAGGTCTAAACCTGAACCTAACCCTAAACTGAACATTAACAGTAGCCTTTCTGGTAAACTTATACCTAAACCTAACCCTAACACTAGCCCTAGACCTAAACCTAATCCTAAATCTAGCCATAACTCGAACACTAGACCTAATGAAAAACCTAGACATAGCCCTAACAATAACCCTTAGCCTAGGCCAAACACTAACTCTTCCACTAGACCTAATTGTGGCTTTAATTCTAACCAAAACACTAACCTGAACACTGACCCTGACACTAACAGATTCCCTAGCTCTAAACACCACCCCAACCCTAAACCTAACCCTAAAATTATACCTAGCCCTAACATTAACCCCAAAACTAGCCTGAATCATAACAAGTTCTTACATTAGCTGTAGCCCAACCTATTGCAAAACCTAGCCCTAATCCAAGGCCTACCCTAGCTTTAACCCTAAAGCTAATCCTAATCCTAACCATAGCCCTAACCCTAAACCTAAGCCTAAACCTAGACTTAATCCTTAGCATAACCCTAGCCCTAATACTAGCTCTAACATATCCATTAATCTAAAGATGACCATAACACTTATGATACACCTAGGCCAAAACCCTAATTCTATCCCTAACTCTAAACCTATCCATTACCCTAGACTTAACCTGAACCCTAAACCTAAAACTATCAGTACCCTCTCCTTTGCAATAATGATAATTCGAGCCATAAACCTAAACCTTAACCTAAAAAAAAAACCCTAAACCTGACCCTAACCCTAATAATACTCCTAGCTCTAAACTTGACCCTAACCATAAACCTAACCCTTAAAATAGACCTAGCTATAAACCTAACCCTAAACTACCCCTTACTGTAACCCTGGACCTGACTTTTGCCCTAGCTCTTATCCTGGTCCTAACCCTAACACAAAACTTAGCCCACATCCTAGCCATAAACTTCAGCTTAATAATAAACCTAACCCTAACCCTAATTATAACCCTCACCCTAGCCATAAAACTAGCTGTAATCCCAACCTTTACCCTAAACCTAACCCTAACCCTAAACCTAATATTAACCCTAGCCCTAATCCTAGGCCTAACCCTAACACTAACGCTTGCCCTAAGACTAACGCTAACTCACGCCCTAGATCTATACCGAGTTCTATCCCAATATTTTACCATCATCCTAAACCTAGACCTAAACTTAGCCCTAACACTAACCCTATCCTTTGCCCTAGCTCAAACTCTAGATCTAAACCTAAATCTAAATCTAACCCTAAACCTAAGCCTAAACCTCACACTAAAACTAGCCCTAACCATAACACTAATCATAAAACTAGCCCTAAACCTACCCCTATCCCTAAAACAAAACTGAGTCATAGCCCTAATCCTAACTCTTAACCTAAACCAAACCCTAACCTTACACCTTGACCTAAACCTATCTCTAATTCCAGTTCTAAATCTAACCAGAAAAGTAATACAGACACTGACTCTGAACCTAACACTAACTCTAGCTCTAAATATTGTCATAACCATAAAGCTAACCTTAACACTAGACCTAGCCCTAAACCTAACCCTATAACTAGCGCTAATCATAACCCTACTTTGTACATTACCTGTAGCCTTAACTCTAGCCCTAAACTAACCCAAAACCTAGCCTTAATCAGAGTCCTAAACCTAGCTTTAACCCTAAACATAAACCTAGCTCTAACCCAAACAAAAGCCCTAACCCTATACATATCCCTAACCCTAATATTAGGTCTAACCCTACCCATACCCTAATGATAACTCTAACCCTTATGCTAAACATTAGGCCTAACCTTAACCCTATCCATTACACTAAACCACATCTAAACCCTAAACCTAACCCTGTCATTAACCCTAACCCTAAACATAATGCTAATTTGAGCCCTAAACATTACCTCTAACTTAAATCAGACCCTAACTTTGAACCTGACCTTAATAATAACCCTAGCTTAAACCTAACCCTTACCCTAAACCTAACCCTCACACTGGACCAAACCATAAACCTAACACTAAATCTATCCCTAACTGTAACCCTAGACGTGGCATTAGCCCTAGCCCTAATACTAGCCCTAACCCTAACACAAACACTAGCCTTCATTCTAGCCCTAAGCCTAGCCTTAATCATAACCCTAACCCTAACCCTAGCCCTAACCCTAATACTAACTATCGTGCTAGCCCTCAACTTAGCTATAATCCACTCCCTTACCCTACATGTAACCCTAACTCTAACCCTAACTGAGGTCTAAACCTAATAATAATGCTAGCCCTAATTTGGCCCTATCCCTAAAAGTAACCCTGGCCCTAACCCTATGACTAACTCTATCACTCACACTAGCCTATCATTAGTTCTAACCCTATCCCTTACCATAACCCTAACCCTAGCCCTAAACCTAGTCCTAACCCTTGCCCTATCCTTAGTCCTAGCCCTAAGCAGAGATCAAATCCTAACTCTAAATATAACCCTAACCCGAAGCCTAAGCCTAACCAGTATAAATACATTTATATTTAGATTCTATATCTACAGATGTTGGCTTCAATTATTATTTAGAATATAGTCATTAGTTTCATACAGTTCATACCATTTCTGGTGGTATATAGAGACCTGATGGTCAGGGGTAGGATACTATGTTAAGGGGGAAAGGAGTGAGGGTATTAGATTAATCTATCTTAGCAAATTGGAGTTGAACTATAATGAATAGACAGAGGTAATTTATGGAAGAATGTATACATTCAAATTCCTTATCAGTATTCATAAAATTACCCTATGTATAAATAGTAAAAGTTTAGAGGTTGAAAGTGGGATAGAAGGAGGAAGAAAAAAGATGAAAAAAGACAAGGAAAGAAAGAAAGAGAGGGATAATGAAAATAAGATAAACTAAAGGGGGGTGAGGTGGGCCTCTGCAATTCCTCTATATTAAACTATTCTGGTGATTCAGTTCTTAAAGTCCAATTTCATGCAAAGTTCTTGCTTTCATGTATGTTGAGATTGTGAGGGCCAGAGGGGGAAGGGTAGAGGAGAATAGATGAGAAGAGCGAGAATAGAAAAGTCTCTCAGAACTCTGTTTTCTTTCAATAGGTGGAGTTGTCTATTCCTAGCTTGAGTCTCTGTGCTAAGGGTGGTGGAGGTAGCCAGTTTGAGAGGGCTTGAGATTCTACTTGGAGCATCACTACTCTTAGTCTCTGAGTTGGAAACCAGGTACCTGTACAGTTGCTGTTCTGCATCGATAGCTATGCTCCCCCCCCCCCAAAAAAAAAAAAAAGCTTGTGAGAAAAATCTTGAGTTATCACAGCTGGAGGTAGGGGAATTGGAAACCGGGTACCTGAGCAGCCGCTGAACTGAGCTGGTAGCCACAGCCACCAATAGATGGTGAGTAAGGTTTTCCAAGATGGATTCCATCTGTTACCTGTGTAGGGTGTTTGGTGAGGTGAGTGGTTCTGGGGTGACCTTTGGCCGTGTCCAGAGCTTGGTCTGGTGACCCACGAGCAAAGCCTCTGTGTTCTGTGCTACCTATCCTCTGTGCCCAGAGTGCCTGCACGGCCTAGACTTCCATCTGAGCCAAGAGCAAACCCATTGCCAAGACTTCCATCTGGGCCAAGAGCTCACGTGGGGCTGAGACTTCCATCTGAGCTGAGTGCACATGTGCAGCCGAGACTTCCGTCTGTGCAAAGAGCTCATGCACAGCCGAGACTTCTGACTTCCAACTGAGCTGAGAGCAACCACACAGCTGAGCCTTCCATCTGCACAGAGAGGTCCAGCGTGGCCCTAGTTTTCTTCAAATTTATATGATATTGGGCAAGATTCATCTTTTACTTAGCCTTACTATGCTACACAGGTTTGGGCCTTCTTGGTTCAATGGTTCACTGTCAGGAACAGTGAGTATTTTAAGATTTTCCTTCATTATGGCTTATTGATGTGAAAGAAAATTGAGCTGGAAATCAAACAGGGTTGGTAGGAGGTGCTTAAAACTTCACAAATCAGTTCTCAGTGGGCACTTTCTGGTTTCTTTCTTTTGAAGGTAGGCCAAAGCTGAAACATGCAAAAGCAACTGTAACTGAGAGCCCTTAAGGAGAAAACACAGAAATATGTATGTATTGAAATAAGTCTCCCAATGATTTGATCAGATTTCTTTGATACTACACCCTATTCATCTTTTAGCTTGCTCCACTAGGCTCCCCAAGGTTGGCACTTCTAGGATCAATGATTCTATAAACAGGTAAGGGTTAGTGTTATGGTTAGGGTTAGGGCTAGCTTTAGAGCTAGTGTTAGGGTTAGAATTTGTTTTGTTCAAATTTCTTTTATACTGGGAAGATTTATCTTTTATCTAGCCTTACAATGTGCCCCAGTTTTGGGTATTCCCTGTTCAATGGTTCACTGTTGGTAATAGTTTGTTTTTAATTTCTCACTTCATTTTGACCTATATGTGTAAATAGAAATAGAGCTTGAAATCAAACAGAGTTGGTTTGAGTGTTTGCTTGCAACTTCACACACTCAATCAGTTCTCAGTGTGCATTTTCTGGTTTGTTTCTTGTGGAAGTAGCCCAATGCTGAAATGGAAAAAAAATAGCTTCATCTGTGAGTGCTTTAGGATCAATCTTCAATATTTTTGGTCGAATTACTTTGATACTGTACAGGATTCATCCTTTACCTAGCCTTAATAGGATCCCCGATTTGGGGCCATTAAGTGCAAATGTTCACTGTCAGGAACAGTTTGAATTTTTAGGTGTCACTTCATTATGGCCTATAGGTGTGAATGCCAATGAAGCTGGAAATCAAACAGGGTTGGTACTAGCTGCTTGATACATCACACACTCAATTAGTTCTCTATGAGCACTCTCTGCTTTCTATTGAATATAGGCCAAAGGAGAAGCATGTAAAAACAACTTTATCTGAGAGCACTTTAGGAGACAACAGGGAAATAAGCATGTAATGAACTATCTCCCACAATTATTTGGTCAGATTTCTTTAATACTGTGCATTTTTCATCTCTTAGCTTTCCCCACTAGGCTTCACAACTTTGGGACTTCTATGATCAAAGATTATCTAAACAGGTAAGGGTTAAGATTACCATTAGGGTTAGGGCTAGGTTTAGACCTAGTGTTAGGTTTAGAGTTAGTTTTGTTCAAATTTTCTTGATACTGGGCAGGATTCATCTTTTACCTAGCCTTACTATGTTCCCCAGGTTTGGGCCTTCTCAGTTCAATAGTTTGCTGACAGTAACAGTTTGTGTTTTGAGGTTTCACTTCATTTTGAACTATATGGTAAAGGGAAATGGAGCTCGAAATCAAAGAGGGTTGGGGCTAGCTGATTGAAACATCTCACACTCAATCAGTTCTCTGTGTGCACTCTCTGGTTTGTTCCTTGTGAATGTAACCCTAAGCTTGAAGCATGCAAAGCAACTTTATCTGAGAGTACTTTATGGGAAAACAAGAAAATAGGCATGTACTGAACTATCTCCCCCAATTATTTGGTCAGATTTCTTAGACGATGCACAGGATTCATCTCTTAGCTTGCCCCAGTAAGCTTCCCACGTTTGGGACATCTAGAATCAATGATTTTCTAAACAGGTTAGGGTTAGGTTTAGGAATAGGGTTAGGGCTAGCTTTAGAGATAGTGTTAGTGTTAGAGTTTGTTTTATTCAAATTTCTTTGATATCAGGAAGGATTCATCTTTTACCTAGCCTTATTATGTGCCCCAGTTTTGGGCCTTCTTTGTTCAATGGTTCACTGTTGGGAATAGTTTGTTTTTAATGTCTCCCTTCATTTTGACCTATATGGGTAAATGCAAATGGAGCTAGAAATCAGAGGGTTTGTGCTAGCTGGTTGAAACTTCACATACTCAAGCAGTTGTCTTTGGGCACTCTCTGGTTTCTTCCTTGTGAAAGTACATGTAAGATGAAGCATGCAAAACTAATTTATCCAAGATCACTTTAGGAGAAAACAAGGCAATATTCATGTAGTGAAATATCACCACAAATTATTTGGTCAGATATTTTTGATACTGTGCAGAATTCATCTGTAAGCTTGCCCCACTAGTCTCCCCAAGTTTGAAACTTTTATGATCAAAGGTTCTCTTAACAAGTTAAGGTTATGGTTATGGTTAGAGTTAGGGCAAGTGTTAGAGCTAGTATTAGGGTTAGATTTAGTTTTTTTTTCAACTTTTTTGATACTGGGCAGGATTCATCATTTTCCTATTCTTAGTATACTCCCCATCTTCGGGCCTCCTAGGTAAAAGGAGTTGCTCTCAGGAGTAGATTTAATTTTCATGTTTCATTTTATTTTGCCCTATAGGGGTGAATGAACATGGAGCTGGAACTCAAACAGGGTTTGTGCTAGCTGCTTGAAAATTCACACACTCAATCAATTTTCAGTGTGCATTCTCTTGTTTGTTTCTTGTGGAAGTAGCCCACAGCTGAAGTAGAAAGAAACAGCTTTATCTGTGAGCACTTTAGGAGCAAACTTCAACTTTTTTTGCTTGATTGCTGTGATGCATTACAGGATTCATCCTTTTACTACCTTAGTAGGATCCCCAAGTTTGGGCCTTCAAGGTTTGCCGCTTCACTGTCAGGAACAGTTTGAATTTTTAGGTTTCACTTTATAATGGTCTATAGATGTGAATGAAAATGGAGCTGTAAATCAAACAGGGTTAGTACTAGCTGCTTGAAACTTCACACACTCAATCAGCTCTCTGTGGGCACTCTCTGGTTTGTTCCTTGTGAAAATACCATAAACTGTTGCAAGAAAAAAATAATTTAACCAAGGACACATTAGGAGAAAAAAAAGGGAAATATGAAAAATTACTTGGTCAGATTTCTTGATATTGTGCAGGATTTATCTGTTAGCTTGCCCCTCTAGGCTCCTTTATTTGGGGACTACTATGATCAATGGTTTTCTAAACAGGTTAGGTTAGGTTTAGTATTCAGTTAGGGCTAGGTTTACAGCTAGTGTTTTGTTAGATTTAGTTTTGTTCAAATTTATTTGATAATGGGCAGGATTCAGCTTTTACATAGCCTTACTATATTCCATAGGTTTTGGCCTCTTGGGTCAAGGTTTAGCTGTCTGCAACAGTTTGTATTTTAAGTTTTCACTTTATTTTTACCTATGTGGGTAAATGGAAATGGAAATGGAAATCAAACAGGGTTGGTGCTTGCTACTTCAAACCTCACACACTCAATCAGTTCTCTATGGGCATTCTCTGGTTTATTCTTTGTGAATGTAGCCCTAAGCAGAAGCATGCATAGCAACTTTATGTGAGAGCATTTTAGGAGAAAATGGAAATATGCATGTGCTGAACTACCTCCCCCAAATATTTGGTCACATTTCTTTTATACTGTGAAAGATTAATCTGTTAGACGGCCCCACTTGGCTCCACAAGTACGGGATTTCTAGGATCAAAGGGACTCTAAACAGGTTAAGGTTAGTGTTAGGGTTAGTGTTAGGACTAGGATTAGACCTAATGTTAGGGTTAGAGTTAGTTTTGTTTTCAAATTTCTATGATACTGTGCAGGATTCTTCTTTATCCTATTTTGACTATACTCCAAATATTTGGGCCTCCTACATAAAGGGTTTGCTTTCAGGAAAAGTTTCAATTTTCATGTTTCTCTTCGTTTTGCCCTATAGGGTTGAATGTAAATGAAGCTGTAAATCAAACAGGGTTTGTGCTAGCTGGTTAAATCATCACACACTCAATCAGTTCTCAGTGAGGATTGTCTGTTTTGTTTCCTGTGGAAGTAGCCCTAATCTGAAGTAGAAAGAAACAGCTTTTTCTTAGTGCTTTAGGAGCAAGCAGAATACACATGTACTGAAAGAGCTTTGATTTTATTTATTTTTTTACTCAGATTACTTTGATACTGTACAGGATTCATCCTTGACCTAGCCTTAGTAGGCTCCCCAAGTTTGTGCCTTCAAGATTCAATGGTTTGCTTTCAGGAACAGTTTCTATTTTAATGTTTCATTTCATTTTGACCTAAATGGAATTGGAGCTAGAAATCAAACAGGGTTGGTGCTAGCTGCTTCAAACTTCACACACTCAATCACTTCTCTGTGGGCACTCTCTGGTTTGTTCCTTGTGAATATAGCTCTAAGCTGAAACATGAAAAGCAAGTTTATGCAAGAGCACTTTAGGAGAAAAGGTGGAAATATAAATATATTGAAATATCTTCCCCAATTATTTGGTTATATTTCTTTGATACTTTGCAGGATTCATCGACTAGCTTGACCCACTAGGATCCCTAATTTTGGGATTCTATGATCATAGGTTCTCTAAACAGCTTAGCGTTAGTGTTGGGGATAGAGTCAAATCTAGCATTAGAGTTACTGTTAGATTTGTTCAAATTCATTTGATACTGGGCAGTATTCATCTTTTCCTTGCCCTTGTTAAGACCCCAGTTTTGGACCTTCTCAGTTCAAATGTTCACTGTCAGGAACACTATATTTTATGGGTTCACTTCATTTTAATCTCTATGGGTAAATGGGAATGGAGCTCAAAATCAAACAGTGATGGTGCTAGCTGCTTGAAACTTCACATACTCAATCAATTCCCTGTCAGTACTCTTTGATTTATTCCTTGTGAAAGTATCCCAAAGCTGAATCATGCAATAAAAAAACTATCTGAGAGCACTTTAGCAGACAACAGGAAAATATGCATGTACTGAACTACGTCCCCCGGTCATTTGGTCAGATTTCTTTGATACTGCACAGGATTCATCTGTTAGCTTGTCCCACAAGTCTCCACAAGTTTGGAACTTCTATGATCAAACGTTCTCTAAACAGGTTAGGGTTAGTTTTAGGGTTAGGGTTAGGGCTAGTGTCAGAGCGAGTGTTAGGGTTAGAGTTAGTTTTGTTCAAATTTCTTTGATATTGGGCAGGAGTCATCTTTCACCTAGCTTTACTATGTTCACCAGTTTTGGGCCTTCTTGGTTCAAGGTTCACTGTCAGGAACAGTTTGAGTTTTAAGGTTTCACTTCATTTGAACCTATACAGATAAATGGAAATGGAGCTAGAAATCAAACAGGGTTTGTGCTAGCTGCTTGAAACTTCACACACTCAATCTGTTCTCTGTGGGCACTCCATGGTTTCTTCCTTTTAAAAGTAGCTCTAAGCACAAGCATGCAAAAACAACTTTATCCAAGAGCACTTTATGAGAAATCAGGGAAATATGCATGTCCTGAACTACCTCCCCCAAATTATTTGGTCAGATTTATTTGATACTGCACAAGATTCATCTGCTAGCTTGCTGCCCTGGGTTCCCCAAGTTTGGAACTTGTATGAACAGGGTAGGTTTAGGGTTAGTGTTAGATTTAGAACTAGAGTTAGCACTAGTGTTTGGGTTAGAGTTATTTTTGTTCAAATTTCTTTGATTCGGGGCAGGATTTCTCTTTTACCTAGGCTTATTATGTCCCCCAATTTTGGGCCTTCTAATTTCAATTGTTCACTGTCAGAACAGTTTGTGTTTTAAAGTTTCACTTCAAGTTGTCCTATATGGGTAAATGAAAATGGAGCTGGTAATCAAACAGGGTTGGTGCTAGCTGCTTGAACTTTCACACACTCAATCAGTTCTCTGTGGGCACTCTCTGGTTTCTTCCTAGTGAAAGTTTTCCTAGGCATGGCAATGAAAATAACATTATCCAAGAGCACTTTAGGGGAAAAAAAAAAACAGGGGAAATAGGCATGTACTGAATCACCTCCCCCAATTATTTTGTCAGATTTTTTTATACTGGGAAGGATTGATCTATTACCTTACCTACTAGGCACCCCAAGTTTGGGTCTTCTATGATCAAAGTTTCTCTAAACAGGTTAGGGTTAGGGTTAGGGTTAGGGTTAGGGCTAGGGTTAGAAATAGTGTTGAGGTTAGAGTTAGTTTTGTTCAAATTTCTTTGATACCAGGGAGGATTCATCTTTTACCTAACCTTACTATATTCCCCATATATGGGCCTTCTCGGTTCATGATTTGCTGTCAGGAACAATTTGTGTTTTAAGTTTTCACTTCATCTTGACTTATATGTGTAATTGGAAATGGAGCTGGATAACAAACAGGGTTGGTGTTAGCTGCTTGAAACTTCACACACTCAATCAGTTCTATGTTGGCACTCTCTGATTTGTTCCTTGTGAATGTAGCCCTATGCTGAAGCATGCAAGGCATAGGCTTAGGGTGAGGGCGATGTTTAGGGCTAGGTTTAGTGTTAGGGTCAGAGTCAGGGTAAGGGTTAGTTTTAGGGTTAGGGTTAGGACTCTATTTAGGACTAATGTTAGGTCTACGTGTAGAGTTAGGGTTTGGTTTAAGTTAAGGTTTAGGGTTAGGGCTATGGCTCGGTTTTGTTTTAGGGCTAGGACTAGAGTTAGGGCTATATTTTGGATTAGTGTTAGAGTTAGGGCTACTGTTAGGATGGGGTTTAGGATTAGGTTTAGGTTTAGATTTAGATTTAGGTTTAGATCTAGGACTAGGGCAAGGGCTGGGTTAGGGTTCTGGAAGGGATGGGGTTAGAACTAGGGATACAGCTAGGAAGATAGTCAGTTTTAGACTTAGTACCAGGCTTAGGTTAGGGTAAGGTTTACAACTAAATCAGGGCTAAGATTAGGGCTAGGGTTAGTATTGGGCTTAGGCCTAGGGGTAGGGCTAGGTTTATGGTTAGCATTGGGGTCAAGGTTAAGTTTAGGGGAATGGGTGGTGTTATAAATAGCTTTAGGTCTACGATGAGGGTTAGAATTAGGATTAGGGTTAGGGTTAGTTTTCAGGGTAGGATTAAGGTAGGTTTAGGGCTAGAATGATGGCTAGGGTTTCTGTTAGGTTTAGGGCTAGGACTAGGGCTAGGACTAATGTCAGGTCTAGGGTTATAGTTAGGGATATATTTAGGATTAGGTTATGCTTAGTTCTACTGAGTTACATTTAATGTAAGGGTCAGTTTTAGAGCTAGGGGTTTTATTAGATTTAGAGTCAGAGTTGGCATTTGGTTTAGGTTAAAGTTTACAGGTAAGGCTTGAGTTAGTGGTAGGTTTAGGTTTAGGGTTAGGATAATGGATATTGTTAGGTTTAGGTTTCAGTTAAAGTTTAGGGTAAAGAATGGGTAAGGTTTATTGATAGGGTTAGAATTAGCATTAGGGTTAGGGTTATGTTTACTGTAATGGATAGGTTTAGAGCTCAGGTTAGGGCTAGGTATGGTTTGGATTGAGTCTAGAATTAGGGTTAGGTTTAGGGATAGGGCTAGGGTCTGGTTTAGGATAAGTATTATGGTTTGAGTAATTGTTAGTTTAAGTCTAGGTTTATGGTTAGGTAAGAGTAAAGGTTAGTGTTTGAGCTAGTGTTAGAGCTAGGGTGAGGGTTAGGTTTAAGTTTAGGTCTAGGGTTATATTTAAGGTTATGGTTTGGTTTAGGGTTAGGGTAATGGCTAGGGTTTTAATTAGAGTTAAGGTTAAGTTTAGGGTAATGGATAATATTCAGAGGTAGGTTTAGGGTTAGGGTTTGGGTATGGGTATGGGTTAGGGTTAGTGTTAGGATTAGGTTTAGTAAAAGGCTTAATGTTTCAGTTAAGGTTAGGGCTATTGCAAGGGTTAGGTTTTGGGTTAGGACTAGGGTTACAATTATTTTTATGGTTAGGTTTAGTGTTAGGGATAGGGTTATAATTAGGTTTAGTGTAAGTGTAATGGATAGGATTAGAGCTAATGGTTGCAATAGGATTAAAGTTAGGATTAGAGCTAGGATTAGGGTTAGGGTTTAGGATGGGGCTAGTGCTATGTTTAGTGAAAAGGTTTTCCTTGAGCTAGGGTTAGGTTTAAGACATGGATTAGGGTTAGGGTTAGTGTTAGGGCTATGATTATGGTTAGGGTTATGCTTAGGACTAAGTTTAGGCCTGGGATTATGGCTCGGTTTTATGTTAGGTTTAGGGCTAGTTTTAGAACTATGGGTAATGTAAAAGCTAGGGTTATGTTTAGGGCTAGTGTTAGGGTTAGAGTTATGGCTAGGGTTTTAATTAGGGTTAAGGTTAAGTTTAGGGTAATGGATAATATTAGGGTCAGGGTTAGTGTTTGGTTTAGGGCTAGTGTTAGGATTAGGTTTAGTGTAATGCTGAATGTTTCAGGTAAGGTTAGGGCTATTGCAAGGGTTAGGTTTTGGGTTACGTCTAGGGTTACATTTATTTATAGGGTTAGGTTTAGTGTTAGGGATAGGTTTATAATTAGGATTAGTGTAAGTGTAATGGATAGGGTTAGAGCTAATGTTTGGGCTAGGATTAAAGTTAGGATTAGAGCTAGGATTACAGTTAGGATTTAGGATGCTGCTAGTGTTATGTTTAGTGAAAGTGTTTTCCTTGAGCTAGGATTAGGTCTAAGACATGAGTTAGGGCTATGATTAGGGTTAGGATTATGCTTAGGACTAAGTTTAGGCCTAGGATTATGTTAGGTTTAGGGCTAGGGTTAGAACTATCGGCAATGTAAGAGCTAGGGTTATGTTTAGGGCTAGTTTTAGGATTAAGGTTATGGCTAGGTCTAGTGTTAGGTCTAGGTTTTGGGTTAGGGTCAGGTTTCGAGCTATGTTTAGTGTTAGGGTAAGGGTCAGTGTTCGGGATAGGGTTATAGCCAGAATTAGGACTAAGTTTAGGTCTAGGTGTAGGGTTAGTGTTTGATTTAGTTTAAGGGTTATTGTGAGGGCTATAGCTAGGTTTTTGTTTAGGTCTAGAGCTAGAGTTATAACTATTTTTAGGATTAGTTTTAGGTCTAGGGCTAGTGTTAGGGTTAAATATAGGTATAGGGTTACTGGTAGGGCTACTGTTAGGGTTTGGTTTAGGAGTAGGGTCAGGTTTAGACCCAGGGTTAGTGTTAGGGTCAGAATAAGGGTTAGGGTTAGGGTTAGAGCTAGAATGAGGGCTAGGGTTAGGACTAGTAATATGGTTAGAGTATAAGTCAGGCTAAGGATTAGGGTTAGTACTAGGGTTAGATTTGGGTTAGGGTATGGCTTTGGGTAAGGGAAAGGGTTAGGGTTAGGGTTAGGGTTAGGGCTAGTGTGAGGGTTAATATTTGGGTTAAATCTAAGGTTAGGGCTTAGATTATGGGTAGGATTTATGTTAGGGTTAGGGCTAGGGTTAGAACAGTGATTAATGTATGAACTAGGATTATGATTAGGGCTAGTGTTATGGTTAGGGTTAAAGCTAGGTCTAGTGCTAGTTTAATTTAAGGCTAGGTTAATGTTTAGAGATAGGATTAGTGTTAGGGTCAGCATCAAGTTCAGGGTTAGTTTTAGAGTTAGGGTTAGGGCTAATTGTAAGGTTAGAATTTGGTTTAGAATAAGGGTTAGCATTAGGGCTATGGCTTGGTTTTGTTTTATGACTAGGGCTAGGCGTATTTCAAATTTGAGGATTAGCATAATTGTTAGGACTATGTTAGAGATTGGTTTAGGCTCATGGTTACAGTTAAATTTAGAGTTAGGTTTGTATTTAGAGTTAGGATTAGGGCTAGGACTAAGGATAGAACTAGCAATAGGGCTAGGGCAAGAGTTAGTCTTAGGGCTATGGTTAGGTTTTGGATAGGACTAAATTAGGTCTAGGATTAGTGTTATTGATATTATTAGTGTTAACCTAGACTTAGTGTTATTGATAGGCCTTGGGTTAGGGCGATGGGTTAGGGTTATGTTTAGGGTTATGGTTAGGTTTAGGGTAAGGGATGGGGTTATATCTAGGTTTAGGCCTAGGGCAAGGGATAGAATTAGGTTAAAACTTGGGTTATGGTTTGGGTTAGGGCTAGGGCTAATTTCAAGTCCAGCATTATGGTTAAAGATAGTTTTAGGGTTAGTTTTATGGCTACTTCTAGTGTAATGGTAGGTTTAAGGTTAGAGCTAAGGATATTATTAGTGTCAGGGACATTATTAGTGTTTTGGATAGGTTAAGGTTTTAAGTTAGGGCTTGAATTAGCATTAGGGTTCAAATTAGGGTAATGATAGGGTTAGGTTTAGGTTTCAGGTTAGGTTTAGGGTAACGAATAGGGTTATGTTCTTTCTCTTTCGTATTCTCTCTATCCCACTTTCAATCTCCTAACTTTTGCTATCTATACGTAGGGTAACTATCTAAATACAGATAGGAGGTTGAATCTATAAATTCTTCCATAAATTACCAGCCTATTGGTTAGAATTCTCCAAAGATGCTAAGTTAGTTTAACCTCATACCCTCACTCCTTTCCCTCTAAGTATAACATCCTTCGTCTGAAATTAAGTTTTCTATATGCCACCAGATATGGTATGCCTTTTATGAAACTAATGAATATATTCTTAAGTAATAATTAAAACCAATATCTATAGACTTAGAATCTAACTATAAATGTATTAAGAATGAAAATTTGTGCTTAGATAATGTGCCGTTGATATTGGGAACTGTGAATATTGTCTTTCTCCACAAAAGAGGGATTTTGGAGCTATACAAGAACAATACAAATATATAAGGGGAAAAACATTAACAAAACAGTTTCACAAA